>NC_080026.1:82863928-83166958 GCF_030020395.1 Manis pentadactyla
TTAGACAGAATTTGATCACTCCTTCCAAAATTTATCATAATCTGGTGATTGGTTTACTATCTCTCTCCATCACTCACCTATAAGCCCTCTGGAGAAATAGGCTTTACTTTATTCTTCCTGGCAATGGACCTCAAACTGTAATTGCATTCAATATGTGTTCATTTAAAGAATGTGGCAAAATAAGTATTCTCATACAATGCCAATGGGAAATTGGTACAATCTTTCCAGAAAGTACTTAGCAATACATCTGTAGTGCATTAACACTCAACTCCTTCAACCTAATATTCAACTTTAAGAAATATATCACAAAGACAAAGCTGGACATAATCAAACAAAGATTCATATCCAAGTATTTTTAACATAGCTTTCTTTGAAGTAGTGGAAAACTGGAAACAAGTATAATATCCTAAAACAGGGCAATATTTAAATTGTGGATCATTCTCAAAATGGAATAATAGGAAATCAAACTTGATGACATGGGGGAAATTTTATAATATTAAATTAAATAAATGTTTATAAAATGAGCACAATTATATAATTTTTTTTTGAATTTCTGCTTCCACCCTTATAGGATTAAATGCTATAGGAAGTTCCTTTATGCTGTAAACTGGACAAAATACATGGAATAATGCTTTTCAGATGTTGGAAAATAAGCAGTGCTGAAATGTGATCCCTGAGTAAAAGCGGGGGAAGTGAGGTCAGCCCTGTGATTGCCCAACTCACTCTCTGGGTGTAGTTTCAGGCCACAGTACAGGAAGAGAGAACACAAACACAGCAGAGCAGATTTACTGACTAGAGGAAACAGACAACTGCAATAAAGGCTACTTAGGACGCATCCTAACAAAGCTTAACAGCAACCTCAAAAGATTAAAGTGATTTGCAAGTTACCTAATTACATGACAGACAAAAGGACCAATCCCTTTTAAATAAATACAACAAAATCCAACACTCAACAATGTGAAATTCTTGGTGCCTAGTATCTAGTAAAAAATTATCAGGCACACAAAGAAGCACAAAAATATGACCCCTTATCAGGGGAGCAAAAATCAATCAATAGAAACAGACCCAGAAATGACAGAGATGAAGGAATTAGCAGACAAAAATGTTAACAAAGCTATTATAAATATTATTAATATTCCAAGGACATAAGAGAAAATATAACAATAAAGAAAGAAATGGAAAAGTATATAATAGGCAGATAGAATTTATACAGATGAAAATATGCTAGATGATTTCTAAAGTCAAAAATATACTAGATGAGATTAAGAACAAAATAGACACTGAAGAAGAAAAGATCAATGAACTTGAAGACAGAAATGGAAACTTCCAAAATGAAGCAGAGAGAGAAAAGACTGAAAAAGTGAACAGTCCAGCAGCAACCAGTGGGACCATATCTAGTCTAGCATATGGGTAACTAGAGTCTCAGGTAAAGGGGAGAAGTGCAAACATATTTGAAGAAACACTGGCTGAAGATTTTCCAGATTTGTGAAAACTATTAAGTCTACAGGTTTTAGCAGTTCAATGAATCTCAAAGAGAAATAACATAAAGGAAAGCACACAGGGGCACATTACAATCAAACTGCTGATAAAGAATGATAAAGTGATAGAGAAAATTCTGAAAGCAGCCAGAGGTTAAAAAAAACAACAACACACAAACATTAAGTTCAGAGACAGAAGAATAGGAATGGCAATGGACTTCTTGTCACAAACTAGGCAAACAGAAGACAGTGGAATACTAGCCTCAAAGTTCCAAGAAAGGAAAACTATCAACACAGAAGTCTATATCCAGCAAAATATCTTTCAAAAATGAAGATGAAACAAAGATATTCTTAGACAAAGATAAAAGGTTGAGAGAATCTAACACCATCAGATCTTTCCTAAAAGATGAAAATTTATACCTAACCAAATGAATGAAGAGTGTACAAAGTTGTAAATATATGAGGAAATATAAGAGATCGTTCTTAAATATTTCAATATATTTTAAAATATAAGTGACAGTTTAACATAAAAATAACAATGATATAGTATGGGGCTTATATCATAGGTAGTACTAAAATGTGTAATAACAAGAGCACCAAAAAATGAGAAGATTAAATGAACTTCTACTGTTGTAAGTTTCTACACTGGCAACAAATTATTTTTTGACGATATACTATTATATATTAAATATGCATACAATAATTCCTAGATTATGATCACTAAAATAAACCAATAAAATAAGGTAAAAAAAATAAAGAAGTATTTCTAATAAGCTAATAGATGAAACACAATCTTAAGAAATACTCAAATACTCCCAAAAAAGAAAGGAAAAAAGAAAAAAACAAATAATATAAGAGTCAAATACTAAACACACAGCAAAATGATAATCAAGCTAATCTGAGGGTGGTTTCTCTCTATGGAAACCAAAAAAACCCTAATACAAAATAGTGTAAAAGGGTTACTTACCTAGCTTCCATTTTGCTTACCCATATTTTCTTTTGAGAAAAGAATAATGAATTATAAAACGACTTCCCTTTAGTAAAAATGAGGTCAGTCTGTGCCCATCACACTGGAAGTGGGTATCAGGCATGACCATTCTCTTGCAAGAAGCTTCCAGAGACAATAAACCACCACTAAGATGTACACAGTAGGATGTATCATAAAAAGAACATGGCATCTACCACAACCAATAAATATGTAGATTCTTCAAATGTTATTTCAGCTTTTAAAATAAATTTCTACTCATTTTTAAAATGCTTTTATGTAGCATGAAACAAGATTTTTTAAATTTCCATTACAGAGCCACAAAGAGTTTTTCCTCCATGCTATATAGATTTCTAAGTGAATAAATATGCTGCTGAATAAAAGCCAGAGGCTTGAAATTATTCTCTGAACCAAATGAAAGAATAATTATCTTTAGAAGTACTATGTTTATTGGTGAAAAATACAGCAAAGAGATTTATGAGTCTAATCATCAGAAAAGAGTTCTCAAACATCAAAGCTTGGTTTATGGGATTGATTATACTATTCTTAGCAAATAATTATCATCACACACTGAACCTCTTCACCCACCCATCCCCTTCCTCTTCTCCTAGATTAGATAATGGAAGAGATCATCTATCTTACCAAAAAAAGTGTAATAATGAGTCATGTAGCAGTAAGATATTCAATACTTATTATGCTGACAGACAATTTCTAAATCAATAGGAAAAGCTCTCCAAAGAAGCTGATTTAGGAAAAAAAAGAAAAAAAAAGCTCTCACACTGAGGCCTGAATTATCGCTGGTTTTTAGTTTAAAAAGAATAATGATGAGTCATTGCTGATCTTCCTCGGTGTTCACATTTAGACATAAATCTTAGGTGTATTTTTAGAAGTAATTGTGGTCTACAAGGTTGATTAGGACTAAAATTTTCTTTTCTTTAAAATGATGGAGCTTTTATACAATATCTTAATGGCTTTTTAATTTTAGAATACACCTGGAAATGTAAGCCAGTATGTATATAATTCTCATATAACCTGAATTTTAAAAAGTTCCTAATGAGGTTTCTTTGAAGCCGAGAATTTGAAATCCTTTTTTATCATCTAATCTATATGGTCTACAGTTACAGGTTATTACACAAAACAAAAACACACAAAAAATAAAATTAAAATTTGTGCTGTGTATTCTATAGAAAAAAGTTAGTAATTAACCCAAAAACAAACAAACCACTACACCACTTCTTAAAATACACTTGGTATTCTAAATAGTTCACTTTGACATGAATTATTTTAAACAAATTTAAAGTAACAATATTCTTACCAAAGTTACTGGTCTAATAAATTGATATGTAATCCATGCTTTAGAAATAGAGAATGAAATTATTTTAGAAGCATTAGAAGCTTTAGAAATTGAGAATGAAATGATTCTGAAGTTCCTGAGGCTTTTATTAAATGCTGTTTATCATGTTTATACCAGCCTGATCTGTTCCAGGAATTCTGTTATGAATGAGGATGCAACAGAGAACCAGGTGGTGACAACTGAGTCTAGGAAGGAATGCATGACTACATAAAATTTCATTTACAGAACTGGGATAAAGGATCTGAAATAAATGCAACACGAAATGAGAACTTAACATAGGAGTAATTCCTAATATGGTCTGTGGGGACAGGGAAGGTATTCTTGAATAGAAGTATTTAACTGATCCTGGGCTGGGGGCCCTGAAAGAGAACCAGAAAATAACATGCTCTGAAGTCTGCAGGCAAGTAGCCTAGAGCTTTGGTGTAAATTAAAAATAAGGTTACCGTGGCTGGGGTGCACTGAGGTAAGGAAGATTACTCAAGATTGAGCACAAAATGTAGGTGGGGCGAGAATATACAGTGCAGTTACTAGGACTTGAGACTTCATTCTTAAGAGCAATGAAGAGCTTCTGGAACATTCTCACTAATAGAAGTAAGATTGCTTTTGAAAAGCTCTTTCTGGAGAAATGGAGAAGAGATTGGTGGAGGGCAAGTCTGGACGTAGGAAAACCTATTAAGAGACCACTGGCTGATCCAGGTGTAAAGCCCCGTGTCTTGACCTGGGGTGGGGACCACGGTGAAGAAGAGAAGTTGGTGGTGTGACTCAGGGACACAAGAGAAAGATGTCAGAGGTGACTGTGCCCTGAGGAACTGCAACATTTAGTTCACACAAAAGATGGGGAAGTCAATGAACACTAAGCAGTTGCTGCTGGAAAAGGAAAGGCAAAGAAGAAAATGTAAAACAGTACATTTTATGTCCAGGAACCCCAGTGTGTGCAGCTGCTGAAAGCAAGGAAGTGCATCCCTTGGATTTAACTACATGGAAATCCCTGGTAACCTTAGCAAAAGCAGGTTTGGGGGTGTGGCAAGGACAAAGCCAAAATGAAGTGATGGCAGAATCAACAGTTGACGAGAAGTATAGACAAGGGTAGGCAGACATCACTTCTATTAAGTCTGGCTGAAAGCAAAAGAGAGATGCGGTAGAAGCAGATCACGAAAGGCTCACATATTAAAGTCTGCAACATAAAATTATGTTATGTTTGCATCATGACCACTGGAATATATTAGTGCGTGTCGCACATATGTGTATGTCTTTCCAGACTAATAGAACTCTACAGGACTAAATTTTGAATAGAAAGAATAACAGTAAAACATTTGAATTCTTTTTTAATTCAAACACTCATGACCAAGTAGTTAAGCAATTATGTGCCTAGCGCTGTGTTGAGAATTGTGGAACAATAAAAGGTACAGCATGTTATTCCTAACCTTGGGACACTTGCTATCTACTAGGAAAAGCAAATACAACTAAAATGATGTAATAAAGATTAAAGCAAAGAGGAAATTGCTTGTTCAGAACTCGACTCACTTAAAATCTGGTTGTTGATTAAAATGTAGTTTTCTAAACGAAATATGAAGTCACTGCCTTAATAATAGCAAATTGCAATACAATAGCGGTGGAGCTATTTCAAGTGCAATACCACACTGCCATCTACTGGCCATTCCTTAAATTTTCTTTCAGTTTTTAGTAATTTCATTGGACAACTCCACTATTAATTGGGACAGTAAAATATTTGATAAATACCATATAATAAAACCTAAACATAATACAAATACTTAAATATTACAGAAGGAACCCAATTTTAATAAATTTCCAAATTCATAGTGTTTAAAAGTAGTAAAAAAAAAAACTGCCTTGTGATATTAAATTTTATAGCATGTACTCTGTGGACTTTAAAATTTCTAAGGAAGAAAGTTATATATATCTTTACAATTGCTCATAATGATCAGTTGCACAAAATAAAAAATTATGGTATAAGAATATATCAAGCTCATTATTTATCATAGGATATTCCCCTTTCACTTGAAAACAAGTTTTAGAAATTTTAAAGAAATAGGTTGCCTTTGAGGAACAGTTTCTTTAAAATTTTTGTTAGCAGGATTTAACTATGGGGGGGAAACTATGTTCACAGCCTGGGGTAAATTACCTTTAAAACTGAAATCAGTCAAAGGGAGAAATAAAGTGGGAGGAACCCATTTATTACTTATAAGCAATTGTTCACTTCTGCTCATCCATGGCTCTCTCGACCTGGCTGTAAAAAGGCACCCCACCCAACTTCTCAGTTCCAGATATGCCCTAACTCCCCCATGTAATCACCTACTGATATGGAGATGCACTAAGGCCAGGTGAGAAGTTCTGGAAATACTGCAATTTTACCCACAGCCCACCCCTCCAGAAATCTCACTTCACCATCTACTCACTCCCCATCTTCCACAATGGACCCTGTGAGAGAAAACTGGAGCACTGTAACCAGACTAATAACCTACAATAACAACAGCAATAAAATCATGATAATCCTCAAGCCAGAGGATTCAGATAGTTTCAAAGTCCTATGCAGATTAACTCCATAGTTTGCCCATTCCACAGGCAGGCAGTAGCTGAACATGTAGGGAGTTCAGAGCAATTATCACACGAAAGGGGATAATTGCAGCCAGGGGGTGGGTCCAGGCCACAGGGACTGTAGAAGAAAAAAACCTTAAGGGTGATAAGAGACATGTTTTAATGACACCAGCATAGGCAAATATTGTCCATCAGGTAGGATATATGCAAGAGAGTGGTGCTGTGATAGGACAGTGGCAGGAATGGGACACCATCCCAGTCTAGTATACCAGACTTTCACCCACCTTCCTGTGGGAGTTACAGATAGGTCAGTATAAAGGGCTTTGGGAGAGGTACAAGCACTGGCCATAAAGATAAAACAAAACTTCCCTGTAAAATACTCTTACCTCCTGGACATTTTGAGTAGACTACAGTGATCTTTGGGGGCCATTATGCTGTTACTCCAGGAACCCACAAGAGGACAAATTCTAGGCCTTTTCCTCAAGGTGCCAGAAGGACCAGCCCTCCCTCTGAGGAACCCATGGTTGCTGTGTTTTTATTTTCTTAATTACAACAGATGGGCCTTCAATACGGGAGAGGCTGGTGCCTCGGGCAGTGGCCTCCGTAGTTCAGCCCTTGGTCCCACCCCCACATTCTCCCCCAACATCTCCTCTACCATCTCTGGAACTGAAGACACTGCTCCTTCCTTCCCCCCACCTCCCATGGCCTCCTGCAATGCAGCTTCTCCTGCTGCCTCCTCTCGTGCTGCTAACACATCTTCCAGGAATGCAAACTGTCTTCTCAATAACTGTCTCTCTTCTTTAAGGGCATCCTGTAGGTCATCGCCCAGTTCCTCCAAGTGATACTGAAGTGTGTCTCTCCCCTGCCGAAGTCTTTCTCTCTCCTCCAAAACCCTTTCCACTACCTTGAGAAACAAGATCCCAGCTGTCACATGGCCACTGAGAACCTCTAAGCAGTCTTTTGTCTCATGGAGGGATAATTCCACAGCTTCCCGTGTCTCCACCCTTCCCCAACTCTGGGGAAGGGCCCACCCATCTGCAAGGTGCTTTACCCTAGACCAATTCCCCAAGTGGGAGCCCCACGGATCCTGGGAGAAACTGCACCCTCTACTGCTGCGGCTGCTGGGGCCTCCCCACCATCTACAGGGGGTCCTGGGCATCTCCCCACCATTTCTAGGGGCAGCCCACCCAAGGGTCACACCCATGAAGACAGATTTTGGATTCACAGATCTGGCCAACTATACCAGGTATAGCTCTGGAGGGGGAAATAGGTTCACAGCCCGGAGAAAATTACCTTTGAAACCAAAATCAGTCAAAGGAGAAATAAAGTGGGAGAAATCCGTTTATTGCTTACAAGCAGTCCTCCACTTCTGCTGGCCCCTGTCTCTCATGACCCAGCTGCAAAAAGGGACCCCACCCAACCTCTCTGTTCTAGATATGTCCTCACTCCCCCATGTAATCATCTATTGATATGGAGATAGCCTACTCCTCTCCCCACCCCCATCCCCCGCTTGGGAATACCTATTGATATGGAGATGCACTAAGGCCAGGGGAGAGATTCTGGAAATATTGCAATTTTACCCACGGAGGAGGTACTCTGTTTGCCCTTCTTCCCAATCCAGATATTCATCTGATCCAGCTTTGGCCAAGCTCTGCCTGCTCCCCTCAGTCAGAAGACTTTGCTAATTTTGTTGGCCAGAGCCCAGAGCAATCATAACCAGGCAAGGTTAGTGTACCTTAAGAAGGTACAGAGCATGCTCTTATGTTTTTTTTCTTGGCTCTGTGCATCAGGGAGTGTAATGGGACTCAGTGTTCTTAGGAAGTGGGCATTCCTGGCTAACTTTCTATTTAGAACATCTAACACTGCTGGTCCCAAAACACAGATTCAGGCTACTCTAACACAGCCTCCCAGTTATTGAGATGGCATTTTGCTTGTCCAATTGCCATTTTTCTGGCATATGCTGTCTCAGGAGCTCCATGGGGAGGAAGAGCATAGAGCAAGCCAGGATTGGAGAATTGGTGAGCCGTGCCATCAAAGTACCATCCATATCACCATCAACCTCTAAAATGGCAATTAAAAGATATGAAGTTACAGTCATACAAGAGGAAGAAGTTCCAGAGGTCTGCTGTACAACATAATGACTATATTTCACAATAAGGTATTGTACACTTAAAATTGTGTTAATAGGATAAAAAAAGAAAAACAAAGAACAACAAAGACACAAGGAAACTTTTGGAGGTAATGGATATGTTTATTACATGCATGGTGATGGCAACACAAGTGTGTACATATGCCCAAATTCACCAAATTATATACATTAATTATGTTCATTGTACATACCTATTGGGCCTCAAAAAAGCTGGGGAAAAGTACACTATCAAAAAACTAAATTAAAAAAATTTTAGCACACTATCTCCACAGTTCTTTTAATAGTGTAATTATTTTACCATAGTAATCATTTAATATATTAAAGCATAGATAACATCAATATTTTTATAGTAATAGTACTTTCCATAACATCCTAGGTGCAGCTCTTAAGATGAAACACCAAGGGTAAGAATACAAAAGTTCAATAAGGTCAATAAATTGATCCAAAAATAAGAATATCTAATGTGATATCAATTCAGCTCCATGTATTTTTAGTACACACCTTTGAAATCTAGTTCTCCCAATTGTTAGGCTGGTGGTTTTCTTTAAACCAGAGGCTTTCCAACTATAATCTACTGAACTTCAGGAGACCCCTGAAGGTGATTAGGGGGAAAGGTTTTTAGCTACTCTGTCCAAGCTTCAACCTAAGCAACTCGCATTTATATGTTTTCATGCTATTTTATATTCTGTTACCATCCACATAAGATTTCTTGGGCTATTCACAAATATTCCATTTCTCTTCCTTACAGGTTAATGATAGGATTGCATCTCCCTATTCCCTTTGAAGTTAGATGTGGCCATAGGACTCATTTCAGCCAGTGAAATGTGTCACCTCCAGATGGATGCTTTAAGTCAGTTTATGATCTGACACTTTCCACTTCCTCTGCAGGAGAGATGCACATGTCCAGATGAAGACCCACCAGTCTGGGGACCTGAGTGTCTAGAATGAGCAGAAGTTTCCTGCCAATTCCCATTGGACAGGAGCTATGAGCAAAAAATAAACTTTGGTGTATAAAACCCACTGAGGTGATGGGGGTTCTTAGTTACCCCAGTACAGCCTATCTCCCTGACTGTTATATCTGCTAAATAATTTACTAGACCTTTGCTCTAAGGCACCATCAGCAAACAATGGCACACCGGCCAAATCCAGCCAGCTATCGTTGTAAGCAGAGTTCTGTTGGAACACAGCCACACCCATTCATTTACATGTTGTCTATGTCTACTTTGCAGCTATACCTGCAGATGTGGGTAGTTCTTAACAGAGTCTATGGCCCATAAAGCCTAAAATATTTACTATCTGGCCCTTTACAGGCAAAGTTTGCCAACCCCTGCTGTAAAGCCCCATCCTAGTTAGCTACTGCTAAGAAAAAATGAGTAAGACAAGTAGATCTGAAAGGGGTTCTAGGTCTGCAAAGATGAACCTAAGGCAAAATGTATTTACAGAGTGAAATACAACAGCCCACTAACACCTATAGTTTTAATATTCATAGTTGTGACTATTGTCTGGTATCTGTTAAGGACATTGTGAAGAACTAGAATTTTATAGAGGCAAGACTTTGGACTATAATTCAAAATTATTTTAATTCTCTTTCTGATTTCTTGCTGAGTGAGATATTTAATTTACAGGCATTTTGTCCTCCCCAAGATGTTTTATTGTTATTGGTTTTTAATTAATTCCATTGAGATCAGACTACATGTTTTGTAAGTTCTCAATCTTTTGAAATCTATTGAAACTTGTTTTATGGCCTAAGTACATCTATCTCGGGGAAGATTCCATATGCACTTGAAAATGAATATTCTGCATTTGTATATTGTGTTCTATAAACATTAGTTAGATTTAAATGGCTAAGCACTGCTCTGATCCTCCATATCCTGATTTTTTTTTTTTGTCTAGTTGTATTAGTTACAAGATATATGACTCCAACTATGATGTATCTATTTCTCACTTTAGTGTGTTTTGCCATTTTTGGTTTCACCTATTTTGAAACTCTATTATTAGGTACATATGCATTTATAATAATCACATCTTCCTGTTGTACTGACCATTCATTATGAGATATCCCTCATTACCTCTAGTATTACTTCTCTTGAACTTTATAGTCATTCCAACTTTCTTTTGCTTACTATTTGCATGGTACATCTTTTCCAGTCTTTGACTAATAAGTATATTTGTTTAAAAGAAATTAAATGTTTTAAATAAATATTGAAAATGCATCTTTTATACAAGGCATTATTTAGCCCTTATTTTCTTATTTTAGCTAATCCGAAAATCTCTGCCTTTCAATTGGTCCATTAAAACTTAATGCAAATATTGATACAATTATTTTTTGTTCTTTTGTTTCTCCTTTCCTGCTTTCTTTTCTATTAATTAAATGTCTTTATAAAATTCAACTGTATTTTAGCTGTTGACTTTCTAGCTTTATTTCTTGTGATATAAAGAGTCATAACCAATACATATTTGGTCATTCAGATGACCAAATATATATTTCCCAGGTATATTTGGTCTTCATCCACAGTTCTTGAAAACATTGAAGTCTTAAAGGTAAAACAGGTGTTTTGTCATGCTAATGAGAGACTTTTGGATCCCCACCCAAGGGCAGCAGCTGGAGGCTGAACCAGCCAATGGCCAAAAATATTTTATCAGTCATGACTGCAATGAAGCCCTCACAAAAACCCTGAGAAGAGCTTCTCACTCTCTGCACTGCTTGGTTGCATCCTGCTTCTTGGTCGAGGACAGCTTTTATGCTTGGGGAACCAGAACACCTCCATGTGCCACTGAGCCAGGCCCCAAGCTCCATGAGGCCAGAAGGTCCTTTATTTGGGACCTTACCCTATGTCTCCTCATCTGGCTGTTAATTTGTATCCTTTACAGTATCCTTTATTAAACTGGTAAACATTAAGTGTTTTCCTGAGTTCTGTAAGCTGCTCTAGCAAATTCACCGAACCTAAGGGGATGGTCATTGGAACCTCCATCATGAAGTCATAGGTCAGAAGCACAGGTAACTGCCTGGGGCCTGCAACTGGTGTCTGGAGTTGGGAGTGGAGGGCAGTCTTGTAGGAGGGAGCCCTTAACCTGGGGAATCTGTGCTGTCTCCAGGCAGATAGCATCAGAATTGAGTTGAGTTCTCAGACACCCTGCTGCTTTTCGAGAATTGCTTGGTGTTAATATGTGTGGGAAGATGCCCTCCCACATACTTACACACGTTGGAATAGGGTCCAGGAACCAGAATGGAGTTATACTACTATTACTGCTGTGTATAATATTGTTATTGCTTTATATGTATGTAGGAAAAAAAAGACACCACAGCATTTCTGCATTACTTTTGTAGTTGCTCTGGGAATTAAAATATGCACCTTTAAAATACTCCTTTCTAATTATAGTCAATAATGAATTCATTTGGATAAAACACAGCAATTACACAACAGTATATTTACCCACTCGACCCCATCCTTAGTGCTATTATTCTCATATATATTTTACTTATATACACTATAAGGAATTAATACAGTTACAGTTTTGCTTTAAATAGTCATTATCTTTTGTATGTCCCCTCATATTTACTATTTCTGCTGCTTTTCATTCTTTCCTAGATCCAAGTTGCTTCTGAGGTCATTTCCCTTCTTCCTGAAACTTTTTCCTGAATATAGGTCAAATAATCTTTGTTTCCTTACATGTCTAGTAGGATACTTTGTAGCAACTCTGGATTCTGTTATGTTCCTCTAAAGATTATTGATCTTTTGTTCTAGTAAGCAGTTAACTTGCCTGAATCCCACCTGAAAACTTGTCTCCTACATGACACATGGTTTGCAGCTGCTGATAGCTTGAGTTGTTCTTGTGGTTTCCCAAAAAAGTTTATTTTTTGGTTTTGGGTTTTGTTTTTATTTTTTTGGTAAATACTGAGGATCTCACCTATGCTGGGTAATTTGTAAGCAAGCCAAAGATTTGGGCAAAGACAGGGCTCAACTTCTCTGATTTTCTTGCTTTTATGACATCTGCTCTAATTTTCCAACTGCTTTGCTGGCTTGGTCTCTCTGTTCTCTGATATTTCAAGCCCATAAACTTTAACACAGTTCAGAAATACAGTCAGTTGAAACAAACAGGAAACTCACAGATGTGGTATCTCATAGCTCTATATTTTTTAAGAGGAAGGTCATTTCTGTCTAGTTTTTACCTATTTTTTAGGAGTTATTTTGTCCAGGATCCCTGGAGTCTCCCACAGATATGTGTGCATTTAGCTACACACTCTCTAATGTTCTGTTGTTGCCAGGATTCTCCTTTAAATTTCTAGGTGATTTTTCAGCCCTGATCTCTGATCTCTGTTACCTTTAGTCAATAAGGCTGTAGTGTCCAACTGCAGTTATGACAGGGAAAAGGGCTATGGGGCCAGAAAGCTACAAACTCACAATTCTGACCCCCTCCAATAAGCTTTTTGAGATTAAATTTGCCCCTACTTTCTGCCTGCTCTGTGATATTTTCTAGTATTTTTAGATAATTATGATTTCTTCTTTTTAAATTATTATTTTACTCTGTTCTTATTGTTATCTGCAGGAGGATTTGTGTGAGCACCTCTCTCCCTCTGGGTTAGAAACTGCTGGCTGTAGTACAGATTTAAAACCCAGAAATACATGATAACTATTTGGCCTTATAAAACTCACCAGAAAGTCTATACATATAAAATGATGTAAGCAACTTTAGCAAAAAAGAGTATATCCTTAGTTTTCCATAAATACAAAAAAAATATGATAATCATTAAAGTGAATGGGGAAAAAGGCTGCCCTTTGCTTTGTTGCACATTATTATATATACAAAATAAGTGGGGAATGCTATGGTCAGGAAAAGACAACTGGATGCTGTGTACACAAAGTCAAATTAAGAGCTATAAAGTTTATAAAGGGAGCAGGAGATAAAAAGTAACCTGATATTGGGCACCTTTTATTTACAGATGACTTTGTAACAAGTAAGAGAAAATTACCCCAAATCTCTCTGCTAAACTTTTAGGATTTGTTTCTACTTTATTAATTTAACCAGTGATCTGCTTGTTCTTAAAACTTAGTCATACCAGAGATTACTTTTGTTATACATATAGAAAAGTAGGTAGGTATGTAGGTAGGTAGGTAGGTAGATTGGTGTATTTCTCCTTCTGCAGTCCCTGGACTTATAGTTAATGTTTTTTCTCTGGCATCTATTTTTCTGAATAGATGATAGTTGTTTGTATATTCAACTCTGAGATGCTTCAGGACAGGGACTATCTTTCATTTGCCTTCCTGTCCACTCCTACCACATACAGGCTCCAAAACATTCCTTGAATACACATACCTCTGCATATCAAATTTATATTTTAAAACCTATGTGCATGTTACACTGTTCTAGGATGAAAATATTCATCAACTAGCAACACCTCTCCCCTCAGTCTGATGAGTGACACTGTCATACTTACAACTAACTAAACACCTGTCTAGTCATGCTTACTACTGTAACAGTAGTCATATTTTCATTTGCCCACATACTTACCATCTCTGGTGCTCATCATTCTTTCCTATGGATCTAAGTGGCCTCTGATGTCATTTACCTTCTGCCTGAGTATAAGTCAAATGTTTTTATTTCTTTGCACACCTAGTGGGATTATATATTGCAGCAACTCTAGATTTTGTTGTGTTCCTCTGAGGATTATGGCAGAAATGCCATGGAGAATGTTTTTATTTTAATATTGTGATAGTTTCAGGTGTACAACATAGTGATTCAACACATATATACATTACAGAATGCTCACCACTATAAATTTAGCTACCATGTGTCACCATACCAAACTATTACCATATTATTGACTATATCCCCATATTGTACCTTCCATCCCTTTAACTACTTATTTTACAACTGGAAATTTATACCCCTTAATTCCCTTTACCTATTTCATATATACTTTAACTACCCTCTCCTCTGGCAACCACCAGTTTGTTCTCTGTATTTATGAGTCTGTTTTAAGTTGTTTGTTTGTTTGCTTATTTGTTTTGTTTTTTAGATTCTATATGTAAGTGAAATCATATGGCATTTGTCTTTCTCTAATTTATTTCCCTGACCATAATGCCCTTTAGGTCCATCCATGTTGTTACAAAAGGCAAGATTTTATTCTTTTTATGGCTGAGTAATATTCCATTGTATATAAACACCATATCATATTTATCCATTCATCTATTGATGGACACTTAGGTTGTTTCCATATTTTGGCTACTGTAAATAATGTTTCAATAAATATAGGGGTGTCTATATGAGGGGAACAGCCACTAATTTTCACCCTGGAGTAGAACATCTTTACTCCACAGCAAAGATGACGTTTAAGTAAGATTCCTCTAGACAGAAAGTAGAGCACTGGAGACCAAGAAAATGGTATGAGCTCAGCAGTGTGAGAATTTAAGTTACCCAGGAATCAGGAGTTGGTCTTTCCTCAAAATCTTGAGAGAAAATGAGCAAACACCTCAAAGTACTAAAAAAACCATATACACACACACAGCCCACCACACACAACTAACCATCTTGGGAAGTGTACTAAGGAGTTAGGGCTTAGCGCTGTAGAAAATAGGAAACCACTAAGAAAAGTTACTGAAAAAGAGTAAAATAATCAGAAAGACAATTCTGGTGTCACTGTGAAGGAGGGTTATGAAGGGAGAAGTGATATGGGTGGGGCAGGGAGAGGGAAGGCATTTTTTTCTGGAAGATGACCTACAATGGAACTGCAACCAGTGTCGAGATTACAGTTTTACGTTCACCTGTCAAAATAAAATATAAATATGCAAGTAAATATTACAGAAATAGTATACCTAAACTTTGAAGTCCTTAATCATAAAACTAAAGACACAGTTTCTTGGAAAGTGAAAGAACAAGAGCCAGACATAAAACTGCTGTAATTTCTTGGCATTCCTTTTTCCTTCTACCAGGTAATGCTCTTTAGGGAGCCTCTCCAGTTTATAAATGACACTGTGCCCAGAGATACAGATAATAAGGACCTATTACTTTACCCTTCTAGTTTCTTTTTCCTTAACCTATGAAACGACATGGTTTTCAAAACCTATCTATTCTATCACTTTAGTTATAGACACCAGTCAATTCCAGGGAGATTCTAACTTTTATCCTCTTTTATCTGTACCTGTTGTCTTTTAACTTTGGATTCTGAACTCCTAGCACAGTAATGACTTGTTCACCTTATGTAACCTTGCAGATTTAAAAGAATCAAGTAGCCATTTCCCAGACGAATGACAGTGTTTCCAAGTGTAGCTGTAGTAAGAAAAGGCATCTCAAAACAGTATCTACACAAACCAAACACCCTGTCACCCACTGGGAGGCCCTCTTCACCCTCACCTTCCATCTGGTTCAATCGGACTACACAAGCATTATTGCATCTAAGTTCAATTTTTTGAGCTGAGTCTAACACCAGCGTGCACTTATATCCCCCAAAGCCAGACTGGGATTTGAACTAGGTCATCTGGTCCCAGTCTTAGCTCTAAACTACTACACCATACAGGCTGTCAAGAGTAAGAACCAAGTTAAAGAGACTATCATAAATCAATCCAGTAAAATTTTTGGGTGAAATCAGAACATATTCTAAAATAATATGAATCATAAGCAAATCAGGAAAATTATGAACATAATTTTTTATTGGTATTTTGAGTTTGAGAAAAAATGAAAATATAAAGGATTAAGAAAACTGATGATATGCTTGTGGAATTACTCTTCAATGAAAAGGAATGCAAAAATGTTTTCAACTGTTCCACTGATATACTGAGATGTAAAATTAAATTACTCTGTGCTTAATTCATATCTGAATGAATGTATTTGTTATGCACTAAAAGATAAAAAAAAAGATAAATGGACATGGAGATCATAGACAAACACAACAAAACCTTTATCTTTCTGCCACAAAATTCTGCAGAGAATTGAAAAAAAGCTGTTCCCTAAAACTAAATCCTAACAATCTAATTAGTAAATACATATATATATTTATATACAATTATCATCACTTCATGAAATGTACTCTAAGTATTAAGACAAATATATAAAGTGTGCTGACAATTTCCTCAGCAGGTTGTAATTAGAATAAACATCTTTACCAATGAATTCCTTCTAAATGTTTATAACTATGTTTTTAAACTAAAACATAAACGCAACCTCCAAGAGGATAGGAACCTGTTTTGTCTCTGGAACAATATCTAGCACATAGCTAGTACTCAAAAAAGTATTTGTTGAGTACATTGATTTGTTGAGTGGATAGATATATTTAGAGTACAGCCACTACTAAACTGGCCCTTGAGATAAACTATTAAACAATTCCAGGACTTTCCTCTATGTTTTATTCATTTGGTCACTCAGGTATTTACAGAACACCTGCGTAGGGCCTTGAGGGTTTATACAAATATGCCTTACATAAGGTCCTTGAAAAGTCCTGAAGAGCAATGTACATGAGGAAATAAGTCAGGTCAAATAATGTAGGAGTGCATGACAACAGCGAGCCTTCCGGTCTCCCTCCTCTTTCCAGTAACTCCTGCCGACTCACCCCCAAATAAATAAGCAATCCATGTAAAAGTAGTGTGTTTGCTATGCAAATGCACACATTTCCCCCATCAGACTGCTGCCATAAAACCCCTCTTCTGTATGTATGCTTGGCCACCAGGAAGTTTAAAATTCTGATTCAATTAAGTTACTGTAAGCATCATATGGGGAAAGGGCACTGGGTTACTACTGTTTCTGAAGCAGTCATAGGAGAGGGAAATTCTACTGAAAATGGCTCCAGGTTTGAAGCGGTTGGTCTCTGAATTCCTTGTCCTTTGCTTCAACTCAAGCAACTCTATTTACATACATTATAGGGCTCAGCTAAAAGGAGATAGCATGCAACCAACAGGTGATGACTTTCTATTTTACCTATGCAGAAGCAGGAAGGGAAAGCAGGTTGGGGACAGTGGTCCTGGTCTGGAAAGAACCCCCAGGGTCTTAACCCCAAGTCTCTGACCCTAGAATTTCAGTCAGTGCACCAAACTCCTCAGTTTCCTTATTCCCAGAAAAGCTCTGACAGTATCAGCATTTCTTACTGCTTCACAATGGTGTTAAAATGCTCAAATGAGACCTATATGTAAAAACAGTGTGAAATTGTGGAAATATGATTAACACAGATTATTTTAATTCTTTTATCTTCAGCAGACTGCACATTAACCCATTTCCCCAAATTAATACATAAAAAATATTTTTCTATAGGGCTTTGAATTTACAAAGCCTTTCCAAATCTTATTTATCCTTGCATCAGTAAGGAATGAGGTAGTTAGAACAGGGCAGATGCTACTATTTAAAATAAGGACCTAAAAAGAGATTAAAGGGCTTACTCAAAACCAAGTGCTCCTCTAGTCGCCTGCCATCTAGTGTAGTGGTCTTCCCCCATTATGATTTGCCCGGCTCATGAGGCCACACACACAGCCATGCTGGGAGCATCAGCACAGTCTCACACGCGCCCACCCACCAGCTTCCCACGGTGGCTGGCAGGGAGAAAGGCAGAAATAGGACTCATGAGGCAGCATAAACCCTGACAGTAACTCAGTCCAAATGCCAATCTGGCACTTCCAAGAATTTCTAACTTAGGTATTTGGGATTAATAAATGAGAGGAGTTTAGTGTCAAACTACTTGTACTAACACTGGCAAGTTAGGGCAAAGTCCAAAAGAGGTTTCAGGATGGCATGACTTTATAATTGTGCCTGAAATGACAGTCATCACATTCTTTGAAACAAGGAGCCAAAAACTGAAAAGCAATGGCCTTCCTTTAAATGCAAGATATCCAGATAAAGGTACATGTGTGTGCACAGAGAAAGCAAAGAACATTTGAGAAAGAAACACTTAATCAAATGAGTTGAGAACAGGTCACCTTGATACATCAGACGGTCCTTGCATAAACTGGTTTTTTTGCAAAGGTAGCCATTTAAATTCTTAAAGCACAGAGAGAAACCAGAATAAATTAGCTTAAAAGAAACTGCCACAGGCCAAAATGGTTAGCAGAATGTTCATGAATTCACATAGACCTAAAATCTAAAAAAATAATTGGCTACAGTGCCCACTTAAAAGCATAAAACTCAAACTTCCAGTAATGACCACAACTGAATAAGGTACCTATAAAATATTTTCAAAAGGTGTTACAGAGGTATTTGCTTTGTGCTATATATATATGTATATATAATGCTTAATCACAAATAATTAATTTTGAAATAAAGTTGAAATATTTTCAAGTCTGCAGATGCCAAATGTTGATTATCAGAATGAAAGAGGAATGAAATATGAAGTTAAATTACTTTTATATCCAATATGCAATTCACTTAAAAAAGAATAAGCCTTAAGACAACCATAGAACCAATGATAAATTGTTACAGGATTGTGTTAGAAAACGGGAAAATGGAAAGTGTTTCCTATCCAGAAGGGAAGAGTGAAAATCTTGATTAGAATGACTTAGTAGCTCTCCCAGTCCAATCAGGTGCTCAGGTTAAGTCTCTGTGTAACATACATATGAGTAAAAAGCTTCTGTCTCCTCACCAATGAAATGAGAGGGTCCTTCCCTGAGGAAGAATGGAGGCTATAAAACACATGAGGTTTATTATACTGAAAGAAACAGACATAGTATTGTTTTTATTTTATTAACTACTGGAGGTAGCACAAATCAAGAAAAATAACAAAATGCAAGTCTATCCAAAAGCATTTCCTGAAAACCTAAAATGTGTTCATCTTCATGCCTGATGAATACTGAGTGAAATCAAAATGTGTCGACTCTTTTTTGTGTCAATACCGAACATGGTGTGTGGCATGCAGTGGACGCTCATTAAATATTGTTTTAACAAATCTTTTGAGACTTGAATCCTGTTCGAGGCCATGATGCTGTGACAGTGGGAAGGGCTATATTTCAGACAAAACACTCATTTCCACACAAGTGTGGATTGTGTCCTTAGTATTTGTTTTAATATAAAGACAGTTGAATTCAGGAAATTTATGAAAAAGAGAATTAAAAAGTCATTTTCTTAGGAGTATCGAAATATTCTGGAAAAGGCATCAGTTTCTCTATCCTAATCCCAGAGTAAATTTTCCTGTCGACTCAGAAATCACAGAAGAGGACAACAGTTCTCAACAACCAAGTAACAACATACCAGTGCAGCTGGATCAAATAATACTACCAATAATGAAGTACTAAATTTCTTAGAGATTTATTTATTTATTTATTTATTTTTCCCCAGAATTCTTTTTTTTTCTTTTTTTTTTTAATTTTGGTATCATTAATCTACAATTACATGAAGAACATTATGTTTACTAGGCTCCCCCCCTCACCAAGTCCCCCCACATACCCCTTCACAGTCACTATCCATCTGTGTAGTAAGATGCTGTAAAACCACTACTTGTCTTCTCTGTGTTGCACAGCCCTCCCCATACCCCCACACACTATACATGCTAATCGTAATGCCCTCTTTCTTTTTCCCCTTTAGAGATTGATTTTTTAAAAATAAGAGGTGCCTACCTCATATGCATTAGGAGGCTACTACCAAAACAACCCAGAAGGTGACAAGTGCTGTTGAGGACGTGGAAGAACGTTTTTGCACTGCTGGTGAGAATGTAAAATGTTGCAGCTGCTACAGAAAAGAGTCCAGAGGTGCCTTAAAAAAGGTAAATGGAATTACCATATGACACAACCATTTCCTTTCTGGGTATCCACTAAGAGGAACTGAAAGCAGGGTCTCAAAGAGATATGTGTACATATACCTCTTCACAGCAAAAAGATGGAAGCCACCCAAACACCTAGAGCAGTCAAATTCCTGGAAACAGAAAGTAGAATGGGGTGGCTGCCAGGGGCTGGCCGGGGGGATAGGGAGTTACTGTTTAATGGGTATGGAGGTTCATTTTTGCAAGATGAAAAAAATTCTGGAGCTGGATGGTGGTACTAATTGCCCAATAGTGTGAATGTACTTAATGTCACTGAACTGTACACTTAAAATTGTTAAGATGGTAAAGTTTAAGTTATGTGTATTTCATCACAACTTTTAAAAGTACACCAATGGGTCACTTATTATAAAATTAGAGAACCTGAGAGGAAAAAAAAGAAGTGTGTGTGTATTATCTATTCAACAATTATATTGTAAAAAAGGTCTTCAAGATTATCCCTATAGCAGTATAGCATGGAGAATATAGCCAATGATTCTGTAGTATCTTCCTTTGTTGACAGATAATAACTGCACTAGTGGGGGTGAGGATTTAGTAATATGGGTAACTGCTGAACCACTGTGTTGTACACTTGAAATCAATATAATATTGTATATCAATGATACTTCATTTAAAAAACAAATATTATCCCTATAATCCTGAGTTATCCCTACAAGTCTATCACCCTCATTCACTGCATTCTAATGTGATTTCTTGAGGAATTGAAGAGTGAGATCCCTCTAGTCAGGCTAAAATTGCACATAGCCCACAGCCAATCTCAGCTAAGGCCGTAACTATTTCAAGAGTCATTTAGTTAATAACTGGGACAATCTCGAATGACTATAATGCTTAGACACTATAATTTTAGAATTACTGATTTAGGGTCATCAAATTAAATACAGGGCACCCTGTCAAACTTAATCTCACATAAACAGTGAATAATTTTTTAATGCAAATATGTCCCAAATACTGTATGAGACACACTTATACAACAAAAACCTATTCATTGTTTATCTGAATTCAAATTTAATTAGGCACCCTATATTTTTATTTGATAAAGATAGCAAACCTACTACAGTTTCTTCTTAATTTTATCCGGGGTTAAAAATTTTAATAGGAAAAGACTTAAAAATTAAATCATCTATGTTGTATCTGAAAATGATGTGTGTGCTCTTAACACATCAGTCAACACTCAGCAAATCAAAGTCAGCAAAGAGATGATACAACAACTCTCATATTACAATAAGGAAATATACAAATGCTGTGTGTTAACAGTAACATTAGCTTACTTATGCATATTTCTTAAGAATGCATATTTTTCATTATGTTATTAGCTACGGATGGGATTTCTGGGTGTAAACTTAGGGTTTATTTTTAAATTTTTAAAATACCAAACTGGAACAAATAGTTCTAAAATTCATATGGAAACACAAAAGACCTCGAACAGCCAAAGCAATACTGAGAAGGAAGAATAAAGCAGGGGGATCTCGCTTCCCAACTTCAAGCTCTACTACAAAGCCACAGTAATCAAGACAATTTGGTACTGGCACAAGATCAGACCCATAGACAAGTGGAACAGAATAGAGAGTCCAGATATTAACCCAAACATATATGGTCAATCAACATACAATAAAGGAGCCATGGACATGCAATGGGGAAATGACAGCCTCTTCAACAGCTGGTGTTGGCAAAACTGGACAGATACATGTAAGAGAATGAAACTGGCTCATTGTCTAACCCCATACACAAAAGTAAATTCAAAATGGATCAGGGACCTGAATGTAAGTCATGAAACCATAAAACTCTTAGAAAAAAACATAGGCAAAAATCTCTTGGACATAAATATGAGCAACTTCTTCATGAACATATCTCCCCGGGCAAGGGAAACAAAAGCAAGAATGAACAAATGGGACTATATCAAGCTGAAAAGCTTCTGTACAGCAAAGGATACCATCAACAGAACAAAAAGACATCTTACAGTATGGGAGAATATATTTATAAGTGACATATCCAATAAAGGATTGATATCCAAAATATATAAAGAGCTCACACACCTCAACAAACAAAAAGCAAATAATCCAATTAAAAAATGGGCAGAGGAGCTGAACAGTTTTCCAAAGAAGAAATTCAGATAGCCAACAGACACATGAAAAGACGCTCCACATCGTTAATCATCAGAGAAATGCAAATTAAAACCACAATGAGATATCACCTCACACCAGTAAGGATGGACACCATCCAAAAGACAAACAACAACAAATGTTGGTGAGGATGTCGAGAAAGTAGAACCCTCCTACACTGCTGGTGGGAATGTAAATTAGTTCAACCATTGTGGAAAGCAGTATGGAGGTTCCTCAAAAAACTCAAAATAGAAATACCATTCAACCCAGGAATTCCACTCCTAGGAATCTACCCTAAGAATGCAGGAGCCCAGTTTGAAAAAGACATGTGCACCCCTAGGTTTATCGCAGCACTATTTACAATAGCCAAGAAATGGAAGCAACCTAAGGGTCCACCAGTAGATGAATGGATAAAGATGTAGTACATATACCCAATGGAATATTATTCAGCCATAAGAAGAAAACAAATCCTACCATTTGCAACAACATGGATGAAGCTAGAGGGTATTATGCTCAGTGAAATAAGCCAGACAGAGAAAGACAAATATCAAATGATTTCACTCATCTGTGGAGTATAAGAACAAAGAAAAAAATGATGGAACAAAACAACAGCAGAATCACAGAACCCAAGAATGGACTAACAGTTACCAAAGGGAAAGGGACTGGGGAGGATGGGTGAGAAGGGAGGGACAAGAGGGAAAAAGGAGCATTACGATTAGCAGACATAATGTAGCGGGGGCCATGGGGAGGGCTGTACAATGCAGAGAAGACAAGTAGTGATTCTATAGCATCTTACTACGCTGATGGACAGTGACCATAATGGGGTATGTGGTGGGGACTTGATGATGGGGGCAGTCTAGTATCCATAATGTTGCTCATGGAATTGTAATGATATCAAAATGAAAATAAAAAATAATAAAATAATAATAATAATAAATAAAATAAAATAAAGAATGGGAAGAAAGAAAAAAAGTTTTCAAATACACTGGCCAATTTATATTTTGACATGGTATTGAGATCTTTAAAGATCTAATTTCACTACTATGCACGTTGAAAATGCTGTTAGATAACCCACATGCACCCCTCCTCCCTGCCAAAAAAAAAAGTTGCAGCTCCATTTGTTATGCCCCCTGCGTAACTGGAGTGGGTTTTAAATCTGGTTGCGCTCACGCACACAGGACCTGCATGTGGCTGTCATCGTGTAGATGAGGAGAGGGAGGAGAGCACTCCACTCCAGGGATGAGGCAGATGCCAGAGATATAAATGCATTCCCCTTTCCACTAAGGGGATGCAGAAAGGTCCCCTCCTAAGGGTCCCCACAGTCAAACAAGAATGTTTGTAACTACAATAAAGAAAACCAAAAATGTATTATAGATTTTTTGAATTGAATAAAACATTAATATGTTCAAAACAATTTTTGCTGAACAAAAAAGGATTATTGCCATTTTTGAGTATTAAAAAAAGGAAACCAAAGCAGTGAAATGACAAAAATTTCATAAAAATTAAATATCTCAATCTCTAAAGACACATCAGTCTTACATATGAAAATGTGGGCCAGCTTCTGGAAACGTCTTTAATGTACATTTTTATGTGACAACCCTGTCCTTTTTCTGTTCCCCTTTATGACCCTAGATGTCTTACTCAAGTCATCTCCATTTCTACCACCCCAATTCATATTCTCACCATGACTCCCTCCCTTCTCCCTTCCTTCCCTTCCAGCAAGCACATGGGTAGACCAGGACATCTCTAGGGCCTCCAAGGGTGGGCCCAGAACCTGTAGATTTGTACTACTATGCAACACAGTCAACCTGAAGCCCATTTCTATCCCCAGGAACTGGTATATGTTTCCCTATTCTGGAATTGCCTTGAATCTCTCTCCTTCTTGGTTAGGTAAGAGTTTCTCAACCTGCAGCTTGCAACAGAATCATCTGGGCTCCTTAAAACACAGATTGTTGGGAACCACCACCCACTTTGGATACAAGAGATCTGGGTCAGAGTGAAAAACAAAAACTGCATTTCTAGCAGATTCCCAGGTGGCTTTGATGCTGCTTGTCTGGGGATCACACTTTGAAGACCACTACATTAGGGAATATGTACAATCCTGCTCCTTTACCTATTCCAAATAACCCTATTTCACTTCCTAAAGAGAGGGAGCCGAAGGAAGCTCAGAAACATCTCCCTCTTCTCCAGAGCAGGACAGACTAACAAGAGGAGTCAGAAATAACTCATCAGATTAAGAGTCTAATTTAGGGTCTGATCTTCTGTTCCTCTCCATTACTCATGACAAAAATGAGATTCTGAACAGAGAAGGTATCCCCGAAACGTATGTTGGAAAGTAACTATTCATTCATAGGAATGGGGACCACTAGAGTGTGGCTTTGATTATAGTACTTAAGGGACCCAACAATCCAGAGAGGCCGACTGACCCACAGATATGTAAGAACCAGCTTTACAACATAAGACCTGCTGGACCATTTTCACATCATTGGCACCAGGGGGTGGGCTCTTCTTGCTGCCAAGTGCCAAGATTTTATTAATCATAGGATGTTATTCCTGCTGAAAAGACGATATGTGAAGGCAACACTGCAGACCCTCTCTTTCTGCAAAAAACAGTTTCAAGCAGGTGCACATCAGCCAGGCTCAGCTTGTTATTATCAAAAAAACCTTGTCCAAGATTCTTACAAAAAAAAACAAAACTCTTCTAACACAAGAAATGATGTCGCACTAGCTTTTGGGGCCAGCAATTTTTCCCTTATGCTCTCCTGGTGCGAGACGAGGTCTAAATGATCAGACTTGTTTTGTTGCCACATGCACGTCAAACAGGTTTTTCTCCTTTCAGGTCCTGTTTAAATTGACTGCACTTGTGAGCCACAAGCATAGAAGAACCCATTTCCAGTACAGCTTCCTCACAACCATTTCCATGTCTAACAAATGTTGGCACAGAAGGTGCCAATCACAGCATTCAGTCACTTGACAAGCTCTTCTTTTGTTCCAAAAGTTACTCTTCAGCTGTCTCATAGCAGGCAGCAGCTAAGACCCATTTTTCAGGCTCTATCATGCCTTTTCCAAAAATCTACTGAGGGTTTTCATTTTCCTGTAGAGATGAACCCTGTTTTTCAGAGGCTTACACTCTATAGGCAACAGTTGTGTGCTGTTGGGTCACCACTCACCCATTCCCATCTGGCTTCCATCCTTACCACTCCACTGAAATGTTCTTTATGAATTCCTGAATACACAGTCAACAGCTTACTTGACACCCCTACACCCACTCCTTCCCAGATAGCTCTGTCCTAACATACTCAAAGCCACCCTCCTAATTGTCCCTCCAAGCTCAGTCCCTGGCTGGTCTTCCTCATCTCCATAAATTGCACCTATTTCTCCATAGTTACTCAAACAGGAAATCTGGGTTTCATTCTTGATTCCTCCTATTCCCTCAGATCTTGTCACCAAGACCTGGAGATCTGAGCTCCAATATTTAGCCCGAATCCAGCCACTTCGGTCACTACTAGCTGCCACCTAGCCCAGGTAGGCCATCACCTACCTCCTGAACCACTGCAACAGGCTCTAACCCCCCTTGCTTTTACCCTTTCCCCCGCATAAGCCATTTCCACCAAGAGCCAGAGTAACCTTTTTTAAAGCATCATGTTGCTCCTGATTTGAAACCCTTCAGTGGCTTTTCTTTTGTGGCACAGGCTGCTGGTTGCCTGCCCCAATACCCATTTTCCCTTCCCCCTAAGTAATAGGGGAGTAAGGACATTTAGTTGGGTATTCTTCACCCAAACTACACCCAAAGAAGGGCATGTGAATAAATTCTAGCCAACTGACTCTTAAGTATTATGTGGGACTTCTTGGAAGGCTACTTAAGGGAAATCATCATCTGGAAGGAGGACCCATTTTGCTCTTTAAACTCTCCTTCCTCTGGGCCACATCAAGGATGTAATGACTGGAGCTGTGGCAGCCATATTAGGCCATGATGGAAGCTTCTGGTTGGAAGTCATGCAACAGGACAGTGGAGCCAAAAACAGCTGAATAAATAAATGACTCAGTAAGAAGCCTGGGTCCCAGATTACCCTGGATTTTCTACCATAAAACTGCTTTCATGAAAGCAAGGATAAACTTTTATCTTGTATAAACCATTCTTTTGTGGGGACTTTGAGTTGTCTGCAGCTGAACCTAAATGCAAATATATCATGACATTTATATTAAAATCCAACTTCTTACAATCCACCAGACCATTCAAGATTGGGCTTCAGCCTAGCCCTCCTACCCTCCAGTCCTCCAGGCCAAATGCTTTCCTTCCTTGGGGCCTTCTCACAGGCTCTTCCTGTCCCTCCCACCCCCACAGCCCATCTCATGACTGACACTTACCTATCTGGTCTCAACTTAAAGGTCACTTTTTCACAGAGGTCTTCCCTGGCACTCATCTAACTGGGTCCTCCCAGTCACACTCTGACTCAGTATCCCATTTGTCCTCGTAGCAGCACTTTCTGCCTTTGTAAACACCCCCTTTTTAAAAATTTTTTATTAGTTTTATTTTGGTATCATTAATCTACAATTACATGAAGAACATTATGTTTACTAGGCTCCACCCTTCACCAAGTCCCCCCCACATACCCATTCACAGTCACTGTCCATCAACATAGTATGATGCTGTAAAATCACTACTTGTCTTCTCTGTATTGCACAACCCTCCCCATGCCCCCCCACACACACTATACATGCTAATCGTAATGCCCCCTTTCTTTTTTCCCACCCTTATCCCTCCCTTCCCACCTGTCCTCCCCAGTCCCTTTCCCTTTGGTAACTCTTAGTCCATTCTTGGGTTCTGTGCTTCTGCTGCTGTTTTGTTCCTTCAGTTTTCTTTTGTTCTTATACTCCACATATGAGTGAAATTGTTTGGTACTTGTCTTTCTCCGCCTGGCTTATTTCACTGAGCATAATACCCTCTAGCCCCATCCATGTTGTTGCAAATGGTAGGATCTGTTTTTTTCTTATAGCTGAGTAATATTCCATTGTGTATATGTACCACATCTTCTTTATCCATTCATCTACTGATGGACATTTAGGGTGCTTCCATATCTTGGCTATTGTAAATAGTGCAGCGATAAACATAGGGGTGCATCTGTCTTTTTCAAACTGGAGTGCTGCATTCTTGGGGTAAATTCCTAGAAGTGGAATTCCTGGGTCAAATGGTATTTCTATTTTGAGCATTTTGAGGAACCTCCATACTGCTTTCCACAATGGTTGAACTAATTTACATTCCCACCAGCAGTGTAAACACCCTTTTTTTGTCATTGATCTTGTAGAGATGTGTGTGTACATGTTCTCTGGCTGGGCTGTAAGTTGCAAGGTCAAGAATGTGTGTATCTATGTGCTTCTTGCTCACCTTTATACCCCAGTATCCAGTCCAGCCCACAATACTGTGAAAATGAAGGAATGTGCCTTATGAGGCCAAGTCATAAAAGACATTGCAGTCCCCCTCTTACTCTGTCTTGGCTCTGTCACTTTAGGGGAAGCCCACTGCCATGCTGTGAGGACACTCAAGCAGTTCAACGGAGAGGTCCACATTGTGAGGACACTCAGGCACCCTAAAAAGTTCCCACGTGGTGAGGAACTGCAGCCTCCTGCCAACAACTGGAACTAAGTTGCCAGACATGTAAGTGAACTACCCCCTCAAGTTTGCAGACAACTGCAGTCCCAGCTAAATACTCAAATCAATTCTCAGAATATGAAAATTCTTATTAAAATATATTTTTATATTCTGAGAATTGATTTGAGTATTTTTTTAATCCAGTCTTAGACTCCTCTTATTATTAATCCAGTATCAGACTCCTCTTATTATCTTATTAAAAAATACTCAAATTGATTCTCAGAATATGAAAATTCTTATTATAAATGTTTTAAATTCTGTCTTTATACCTAATATAAATTTTTTCTTTCTTAAGGTAAAATTTACTTATTGTGAATTAAGGCATATAATTTGAAGTTCTGATAAATGTTATTCACCCATGAAAAAATACTCAAATCAATATATAACAAGTTTCTATCATCCCAGAAATTTCTCCTGTGCCCATTTCAAAGCCATCTGCCTCTTAGAGGCAACCACTGTTTTGAGTTATGTCACCATACCAATCGAAATATCTCACAAATTAATACAAATACCTTCTGAATCATCTGGATAACTTACAACTGAATACTCTTCCAATTTATGTTCACTATCAAGTTGACATCAGGTAGCAGTATTTCAGATAATTGTGAACTGATTTTTTAAAAAAAGGAACAAAAGCATAAACTATATGAGTCCTGGGAGCACAGGCATGCTGAAACTGGAAGAAGCCATATGCCGAAAAGGCCAATGGCCAGTACTGCGTTTGCACCGGAAGCTGCAATTTATTTGCAACAACATATCATTACATTATTTGTGTTCTTTTGTTTGTATGGTATCAGTTTTGGGTTTTACAGTTGCACAGGAGTTAGAAGCATAAAGTATTCAGGCCAAGGTGTGAGCTTATACATATTTAAGTAACATTAGATAAAAAAACCTAAGTCAACACAGGCCACAATAATTATTTTTTCTTTTAAAAGGAGTCATCACATTCTTCAAGTTGTAAAGACATTACTTTCATCTACGTATCCATCCTGACAGGATCTAACTATCTCCCTTTGAAGATACAAGGCTTCAAGGGTTTGAGGCCAATACTAAATCTTTGTGGCCAGGCTTGCATGACCCATTTCTTTCATCAATATTCCCAGTCTTCTTTTAAGCCTAACGCAACCCACGTGCCCAAGAATATTCCAGCTCACACAATCAGTCTTTTTCTAAATTTGGGCATCAGACAGTACAAATTTGCTCCCCTGAAAATTCCTGGCTTCTTCTCAACATCTAAATTCTATAACATGCACAAAATTGATAATACTTTCAAGTGAATACAAAGTAGTTCTGTAGAAATGGGAAAATAACATATACTAAATTTGGGTACTTAACTTCTGAAATTAAACAGGAATAGTGTCTAGTTATAGGATAGGGCTTCTTAAAGGGGAGTTCATAAAATGATGAGAAATGTATTTAAACAATGAGTTTAGAAACACTAAACTTTGTGTTTTTCTCAAGGGGAGGTCCATAGCTTTCTCCTGATCTCAAATGGAACTTTAGTTCCAAAAGATGGTAAGAAATCATGAGGATATGCAAAGGTCAATCAGCTCTCACATTTCTCTACACATTTGGGGCCACCATTCCCCATAAACACTGTCAATGAAGAAAATGAAATAATTTGGGGAAAAACAAAAACAAAAACCAGAATCTACTTTTGGAACAGTAACCTAAAAGTTCCATTGCACCATTTATATATCTAAACACAAATTCAACTCGAAAATAAAAATATTCCCTTTTTTTACCTCATCTATATACTGGAAATTATAAAAATATGACTACCTCAAAAGGCAAGACTTTTTTAATTTTGATATACAATAACATAAAGTAGTCAATAAAATAAGTGAAAATCCTATAACAAAGCAAAATAGTATTCTAATTTTAAAATGAAAAAATTTAAATTACTTGCTCCACTTAACTAAGAGTAAATAATTCTCACAATTATAAAATGTTTTACATTTCATCAATAAAAGAAAATGGACAAACTAATATAAATAAACTTAAAAGGGTGTGTTCATATGCTTATTAAATTTTGAAATATGGATTAGATAATCACTTTTACACACAAGCTTATTCTACATTTTAACTCACTACTAATAGTACTGAATATGGTGCATGCTCATAGAATTATAACTTAACTTCCATTATGTATTTTCAGTAACCTACTTTCATGACATACACTAGCAAGTCACTATATTTGTTAAAGAATCCATCTCTGCATTTCTTTAGTAAAAATAATACTCATTAATTGTAAAACACTGATGTTAAGTTCCAAAACTCAGGCTATGATATGTTTACAGGATCATTAAGGAGCAAGATTCCTTCAGTGTCATGTTGAAAAAGGAAACTAGACGGAGTACAAAATGTTGAGAAGCAAAGGCACCTGACTGTGATGAAAGAATACAAGCACAGTGATGCCTTCTCTGTATCAAAAGTATCTGAGGGCTAAGTGAGGTCACTATGTTGCTTGCTTATGGCTGAGGACAGGTGTCTGGTGCAGAGACTGGATGAGACCTGTGCAAAGGTAAAGGTTATTGTCTAGAGAAGAGGGCTCAGCAATACTAATATTCTAATCATTTTTGTTCCTTCAAAGAACTGACTGATTTCAGTGTAACTACTGACATACACCGGAAGTGAGGCAGTTAAGTGGAAGAGGAACCAAGACACATAAAGAACAGAGAAACTACATATGTTTGTAATTACAGTATTAAAACATATCATTTTTCTTCTAGATTTAAATCAGTACATGTTACTGTCCAAAGGTATTAGTATACACTGTGTCATGTAAATGTTTAAAATTTACTGAAAAAGAAAAAATCTTTGGAGACGGCAGTGGTATAGTTTTTTTAATTGATCTTAAATATTTCATTTGGTTTTCCTACTCAAATAAGCAGCTGGCAGTTGCAACCATCCTAGCTTTCAAAGAAATAAGTGTATTTGGAATGTCCAATTGCCTTAGATTTGGAAATGCTTATGGAGGATTTTAAATTATTTATGAACGATGAAAGCACCAGCTTTTTCAATCAAGCATTGTTTGGTCTCTCGAGACTCTTGAGTTCCAAGCTGTTTCTCACAAGCTCACCTAGAGACAGAATCCCAAACAAATCCTTTTCCAGCTACAAAAAAAAAAAGACACTAAACACTACCAGTTTTTCTTACATGATGAAGCACAATACTCCTTCCAAATGCCAGACTGAACTAGGTTCCCAAGGATCCCTCGTCACAGAAGTACGTTGCTTCCCAGCTGCCCAAAGCCACCCAGACTGCCCTACTTACAGACAGTAGGGAAATGTCTTAGTGTCCTTTGCACATTAAGGGAAGAAATGGAAGTGAAGTAGTTATCTGTGAGCTAGTGGTTTTATCCTCAGAGACAGGGAACAAATGATGTAAAATACGGACTGGGGAAAAGCAATGTAACTTTAAAATAATTTTTTCTTACAGTCCATGAACACAAAGGCATTAATAAGACCTCAAAGGGTTAGTTTAAATATTTCAAAAACCCTGAAGAACTTGTATTACAAAGTACATTAAGGTTGCAGAATCCAACAAGAAAATAAAGTGATAAAGCTTTTGTGAGTATTACATTGTCAGCTTAGTAAAACAGGATCTCTCATGCTGACAGTTATCCTAGCTTTAACATGGGGGGAAAAAATGAAGAAACAGATTATTGCTTAAGAAACAATTTAGTGGGCAAAATTTTTTTTTAAATGGGTCAGAGGAATTAAAAAAATAAAGTCTGGAGCAGCCTTAAACTACAAAGTGTAATATACATAAGATATATATTTAAGCAAAGCACAAGACTTACTGTCTAGCTTAAACACTAAATATGGCTTTCTTCTCCTTAGAATTTAAAGTATATTTAAAATATTTAATTTATAAAGTGCTTTATATACTACAGTATATATCTCCAACATCACTGATAAATGAAATCTATAAAAGCTATGATGGATAATGCTATCAGGCTACTAGCAAACATTTATTTTATTCTGCTTTATTCAGTATTTGTGTAAATTATTTATCAATTACTGAATATTAAGACAAAAATAAAAGACATGATTAGCACTTCAAAGTTTCAGAAATATAAAATGCTTTTTGGAGGTGGAATCAATGCAGGTCTGTGATTTTTTTTCCATAATGTTCTGAGACCCAAAAGAAGAAAATATAAGAACAAGCCTAATCTAATGCTGGGACTTGGACATGGACATAGTAGGCTAAGGAGAGGAGTCAAAGACTGGATTTCAAAGGGCTGGGTGGCTATAGAAAAGAGGCTGAACTGAAAAATAAGGATGGAGATCACAGAGCAAAGAGTGGGGGAACAGGAGGGAGGGCTGGTAAGGGCAGTGTTCCGGGAAGGGAACCACAGGGTCCCCAGTTCGATACAGAGTAAAACCACAGGTCTTTGACTTATATCACCAGGGAGGGCAATAAAATGGATAAATGCCATGGACTGCATGCATGCTAAAATACCCAAACTGACTCAAGACACAAGGCAGACAAAGAACTTGATCTGAGAGATGGAAAAATCCAATAATGTGCAGCTGGGGGCTGATTAGAAGGCACCACCTCTATAGAAGACAGGAGAAGAAAAAGGGCAGAGCCAGGAAAAAGGCAGTGAGGGCTCATAGGATCCAGTGGCTCCAAGTCATCAAGGGGGTGGGAAGGGGTTACTAGGGTCTTTTTAAAACCAGTTACCCCATGGCGATATCACTGAGTACTAGCCCGTACTCTTCTGCTTCTCTTCCTGACTCTGCAGTCTTGTCTAATCTCAATCTTTCGGGAATGACTATAATGCTGGTGTTTCCAAGAGACCTTCTTCTCCTCTTTCCATACCACCTTTTCTTCCTTTACCATGTACAGGTATGTTGCCCTCCAATAATATCCTATTTTTACCCTCATTGCTTACACCACCAAATCTACATCTGTGCGCTAAATTTTTTTCTCAACTCCAAACCACTGGGTGGATCCATATTTAGATGTCTTGACGGTGCCTCAGACTCAGCAGGACCATAACTGAACTCTTCTTCCCCACTCCTAAGACACAGCAGAGGGGAGAGGTTCAGAGCCAGGGTTCTGGGCCCAGATGGCCTGGGGTGAATTCTGGCTCCCACATTTTCTGGCCACATGTCCTTGGGCAGATTGTTCATCTCTCTATGCCTTAGCCCCCTCATGAAACAGGGACTAACAGTAGTGCCTACAATATAGAGCCGTTGTGAGAATTCAACAATGTATTGTGTGTAAAGCACTTAGAGCAACGCGGCACACAGGAAGTGTTTTATCTGGGGAGTCAGCAGTAATACTAGTCTCCTCTCCTGGCCTTCTCTAACTCAGGAAAAGTTACCACCACCCACTCAGCTGTTGACCAAGCCAAAATTCTGGACATGTTCAACTCCTCTCCTCCATTTTCCACATCCAGGTCTGCCATCTGATGATACTTACTTCTTCCTAATTTTACTACCTCTATTCTAGCTTGGGCCCCCCCATCTCTTGTCTCCAAACTGGCCTCCTCCTTGACCTTCTCGTATCTGTTTTTCAGATAATAACCAGAGTACAAACCTTATCATTTGGCAATGTCCTTAAATTCCTTCAGTGCCTTCCTACTGCCCTCAGAAGTCCAAAACCCCAAACATGACTAGCAAGGCCCTTCATGAGTGCCCACTGCTACCATTCCCATCTCAGGTATTGCCACTTCTTACAGGGGCACAGAGTGAATTGAATTTCTTTCAGTTCTTGGAAAACACCATGATCTCTCATATCTCTCAGTTTTTGCAAATACTGTTTTCTCTTCCTAGAACATTCTTTTCCCCCCTCTTCACTTGGCTAAATCCTAATCATCCTTTAATATCAGCAGCCCAAGAACTTCCCTACATCTCCAGCCCCATCAGTCTCAGGTGCCCCTCTTTTGCCCTCCAATCATATCCTATTTTTACCCTCATTGCTTACACCACCATATTATAAGTATCCTCACTAAACTTTAAATTCCATCAATGCAGAGAGAAGGACTGCCTTGTTCAGGAGTGTGTCCCCAGTGCAGAGCGGACTGGCTGGGACATGTTAAAACCTCAGTAATGATGATGGCATCTGGAAGGAAAGAGCAAAAGGACAGGGGTCTAGAAACTGCTCTTAAGAGAAAAGCATTACCATCTCCATGTTCTTGATAAGAAAACAGACTTAGAAAGGCTAAATAACTTGCCCAAGGTCAAGGTCACAGACCCAAGGAGCCATATTACCAAGGCCAACTCATAACACCTTCCAGTGGAAGGCACATGTAATTCTGCACCAGACACCCTGAGTTCTAATCCTGATTCTGCCGTTCAATACATGTAGATTTTAAGTAAGCAGCAACTCTGTAGACTTATTTTTTTTTTTTTACATCAGTTAAGTGGTGATCATGCTATCCGAAGGTCATTTGTAACATTTAAGAAAATGACAAATGAGAATTTTGGGCCTTCAGTAAGTGCTGAACTATCCACTATCCAGCAGTATCTGAATGGCTGTCGGCCGTGACCAAGCACAGGCCCTTCTGGCAGGGACTCAGAAACAAGAGAAACCAAACCAAGAGCACCTGACTTGCTGATTAGTACTGGGTGAACTGCAACCATATCACTCACCATCTGACACAAAAGAGTGCCCTGTCCTTCTGCCCAAAGGGAAAGATGAACTAGAAAGATGTTCCTCAATTTCACTCTGAAGATATTTCACAGGTGGAGTTTCCTTTTAGGAACAAAGAGTTTCCCTTTTCCCAAATTCACCTTAAAAGCTAGAAAGCTATAAGAAGTCATTTTTGAATTTATAGAGGGCAAAATCCACAAATTGCTCTCATTTTATACTTTTCTAAACTTCTTTATACTCATTTAGTTCCCATAAGCATCAGCCTCATTTTCCAAATTAACATATTAAGGTTCAGAGAATAAAAGTAAGCAGCCAAGCCAAAACTACACACCAGGCCTTCGGCAACGCCCCATTCTGTATGCTCTAACCACAGAGGTATTTGTTTTAATTTTTTTTTAAAGACATGATATACTTATTTCAGATAAACTTTCTCATTAAAATTCATGGAAATCCCCTAAATGTCTAAGAAAATATTTTAAGTTATGTGTCCTCAATAATTTTTGTTTGTGTGTTTAGTCAATGTTAACCAACAGAACTATATTATCAAGACATTATAAGGGATTAAAAAAATATGCACTCATAGATGTAGCAGGAAAAGTGCTAACACATTAAATTTAAGAGAATTAACAATCACTCTCTTGGAAGGCAGGTGGAAGCAGTTTGACAAACATGATAGATCTGCATGTTGGTTAATACTCATCCTCATTACTAAACCGTCATTCTCTCAGTATTGCCACAACAAAAAGCTCAGAATGTTGAAAGATGTGGCATAGCTTTTAATGTCCCTCCTTCAACTATTAGAAAATGCTTATTGACATTCCAGACTGAGAATGTGTTTTAAATCATTTAGATTTTTCTTGGCAAGACTGCTCAAACCCTTATGGAGAAATGTAGCTATTTCACTCACTTAGACAAGCCACAGCTGCCTTAGAAAGAGCACAAAGAAGTTCTATCAGCTTGAGCATGGACACACAAATCATGGTCTAAGTAGACTGTATTTTTCATTAATGCAGAAATTCAGAAATGGATCTGAAAGTCTAATCTGTTTATGATGCATAATAGCCAAACACTCTTTCTAAAATCAATATACAGGCAAAATGGCCAACATTTGATGTCAGACTGCTTTCATTTCCCTTGACAAAAGACCTTGTAACTGTACCAGATTTAGTCTAAGAGGCTTTGAAGTATAGTCAAATCTTAAGTTATTAGCATTGGCTAGAGATCTACTACGCTTATTATATAGAAAGGACCCACACTAATGAAGAGAAGCTTGGCAAAACAGCTAATCTTAAAGCATACATTTTAGAACGGATGTTATTTGTAATTGAAAATGGGAATGCCAAGTAAGTGCCTAAAATGATAACCTAGAGCCTTAAGAGCAGGACTAGATAAGCTATGATGACAGACTAAGGATTACTTACGTAGAGGGGAGAGGTGGGACCAGCTAGTGAGGTCTGTAGAGGAGAATATGTGAAGAAAGAACAGCAGACATCTAGGGAAGACATGAACCCACCAATTAAACACATCTGCTCCAAAAATATAAAAATGGAAAGTAATATATAAACAGAATTTTTAAAATACAGAACAAAGAAAATTATAGACCAGGGCTAATATAAATAGAGCAAAAAATATCCTAAGCAAAATGTTCTTATGGAAAAAATCTAATGCCATTATCAATTTGCACCAAAATTAATCTGTAATTTCAAAAACAATTCCAATCATAATCAAAATAGAATTTTTCATTAAAATTAACAAAGTAATAACAAATTTTGTGGAAAAACATGAATAGCTTAGCTATTTTTAAATAAGGAGGGAGAGTTTGCCTTAGGTATAGAGAGTATTTATAAAATTATAGTATTGATAAAGAGATAAACAGGCTACTAAAACCAGACAGAAAGCCCAAAAAAAAGACCCAAATACATATACATAAACACCTGATATGCCAACAAAAAATTAAAATGAACAAGAAAAGAGAACACACAGTAATACTCCCTAGAAAAAAATATATATATATATTATATATATATATACACACACAATTAAATCCCAACTTATTCCATAAATAACAGTCAATTCCTGGTGGATTAAAGACTTAAATGTCAAAAGAAAAACTTATAATACTTTTAAAAGGTAATAGAGCAGATATATTTGTGACCTCCAAGTAAGAAATGACTTCGTAAGCTAGATTTTTTAAAAGCACAAAACAAAGAAAAACAATTTAAATCAACCATATTAAATGTTAAACTTCTACTTATCAAAACATACTATAAAAAAACCTTTAACTAAATATCACAGATTGAAAATGCTTATGTGCACGCCAAAAAGAGAAAGGATGTAGATCCTGAATATATACAGATGGCCGGCAAATAATGAGAAAAACACAAAGAACCTTACAGAAAAAAAGCGAGTTACAAATATAATCAGGCAATTTATAAAGTGGCCATTAAACATATAAAAGTACTTCAACCTCATTTGAAATCAGGGAAATGTGATTAAAACCACAGTAAGATTCATGTCACAATCCAAAACTGACAGAAATTTTGAAACCTCACAATTTCAAGTGGTGAATGATTGTGGAGAAATGTCATCTCTTATATACATTTGGGGGCTACAAACTTAATTAGCACCAATAGTTGGAAAACCAATCTGGCAATATCTTGTAATGTTTATTACAGCAAAATATCATGTTGTATACCTTAAAGATACAAAATTTTTTTTCAACCACGCCTCAGTAAAGTTGGGAAAGAAAAACCCTCAATAGCTAAAAAATTAAAAATAAAAATGTGCATACTCTTTGACTCACCATTTTACCTCCTCCTAGTTACATATCTTTGAAAAAGTCAATCTCAAGTATCCAAGGAGATATTTTTCAAGACCTTTCAGAGCTGTATATTATATTTTTATAACAAGTATCTACAAAGTACTTAGAATGTGCCAGGCACTATAGTGAAATTTTTTATAAATATTAACTCATTTAATACTCATTACTCTATAAATTAGGTACCATTATTATCTGCTTACTTTTTTATTTCATTTTGGGACCTCGTGTACACAATATTGAATTAATCAGTATCCTTTGTCCATGTCTTCAGAGATCCATGCAGGGCCGAATTTTACCTAGTAGTTAGTTTGTTAATTTTGTTAGTGATGTGACAAGTATCTGAACCAGAAAAGACTTCCTGAGTCTCTGCTTTTAGCCACTACAGGATGCGAACTCTCAGTATCTCATGTAATAGGCAGACAAAGAAAAACAAATGAAATGTTTATCAACAGAGAATGGATGCATATGTAAAAGTGCATTTATAGAAAGAAATCATTTACAGCAATTAAAAATGAATGCACTAGAAGCATACATATAAATATAAATAAATTTCAAAATAATGAGCAGGAAAAAAGTTCAGAATCATATGTAGAGCATGAAATCACTTATATGGAATTTGAAACAATTCTATACATTCTTTAAGGATGCAAACATGCCATAACAGTATACAAACATGCTTGAGAATAGCAAACACAAACTTTACGATATAGTTATTCTAGGCACGCAGTGAGGAAGAAATCAAAAAGGGGATTAGAAACAGGGATAAACAGTATTCATATGTTATTTTTAAAGAAGTATGTAGGGTAAATATTGCCCAAAAAAAGGTAAGATTTAATAAAGCTGATTAGTTGATTCACAGGTGATCATTATAATACTCACTGTAATTTTATATATTAGAACTTTAAAAATGTTTTTTTAAGTTGGAAAATGGATTAGTGTGATATATTAAATATTCACAACCCATCTTAATAATTAAGGCAGGTACGTTACACAGACCTGAACTGAGAAGTGATTTTATAAGCTGGATATTCTCTTCTACCTCCCCAAGGGAGATGGTTACTTCTCCAGTGCAAGATTTTAGTATCCCTCCTTTGTAAAATAAGCAATTCAAATTAAAAACAATCCTGAGATATTAGCCTAAAGAAATCCAAAGTAGTTCTGATTTTACCTGTAACAATTACATAAAGTTACACATTTGAGTACTTACTTACATGACAGAAAATGTAGTTTTCTAAAACTAATCTGTTACTTTCTATGAGATATGAAATGAAATTTCCCAAACAAATTTTTCCAGTAAGGAATGAAGGAATGAGTATGTTGTTGTTTTGGTTCTCTTAACTGGCTGGTGCCAAGGCTTGTTTTCAATCTGCCTATTGGATACGTCGGGCGTTGTTGACCTGATCCTCACCAAACCTCTGATGAAAATAACCAAAAGATGATTCATACAGCCTACCAACTATGTATGATCTACCACTTCCTTTGAGTGATTTAACCAAGAGCTGCACATTCAAAAGCCCTTGAAGCCAGGTGGGTAAAGTGTGAAATTTCTAGATATACAGTAGCAGTAGGGACTATGAGTGGGAGTGTTTCTGGCCCATTTATGTGCTAGTGTTCCCAGCACACAAACTCTAGTTTTGTTTGAATACTGTACTGGGCTACAACTCAAGGTGGTGGGTGTATAGAGACTCCCAAACGGATCTATCCACAAACTACTACTTTATAACCCCTGATTAAAATCCACACAGATTTGCTCCACCATTCAGACAAACTATATTAATGAGTCCATTCAACTGGTCAATGTGCTGTTTTTTAATTTCTTTTTAGTGGGCACCCAGTGTATGGCATTGGCCGCAGACACTTCAGATAAAAGTCAGCTCTTCTAAACTCTATGGCAGAGCTTCCCCAAATCTTTTCCATTTCTAGACACATACAGAAAATGCTACTGAGACTAGCACCCCAGTTAGTAAGAAAAGGCTGCTTGCTGCCATAGTGAAATTGGCCTGGGAGCTCCTGCCAACTCTGTGACTGAGAGGATCCAGATATCTGAACCCCATTCATTATGCTGTGGCACAAAGATTTGGAAGCTCTGCACTGTGAGGTTTTTCCCGAATATTCAAGGCAGCATAATAAGGTTAAGAGTAGAGATTCAGGAGTTGAACAGTCTGTGTTGAATCCTTACTCTACCACTCACGAGTATGTGTGTGACCTTGTGTAAACTATTAATCACACCAGACCTCAGTTTCCCTATCTGTAAGATGGAGGGGATAAAACTAAGTATGAACTCTATAGGGTTACTGTAAGGATTAAATGAAAGGACCAATGTAAAGTACCTAGAATTGTATTTGGCAAACAGGGAACACGCCACTTTTCACTTATTTAAATTGTCAGCAGACCAAGAGCAGATTTTTAAAGAATGTTTTTTCCCAATAGAGGGAGGTTTCTGCTGTTCTCAAAAGGTGAAGTCAGATGACCATTTTTCCCAACCAAAATATAAGTTACTCTTTGACCTTTCAATAGAAAATGTCCATATGTCTCTTGTAGGCTAACATAGATTGCTTTACCAACATACCAACACCAAATATAGTATTGCACTTTAATTCCTAACTCTAGGCCTTCATTTGCTATTCTTTCTCTCAAGAGCCTGTCTGAGGTTTTGAAATATTTAAGAATAAATAATTTAAGGTAGTGCATTCTGAAATGTTTTCTGCCAGAACACATGAGTACAGAAACTCACATACCTGTACTACAAACTCATTCCCACCAGGAAAAAAGCTCACTTCTCTCTCTTAAGCCCAATAAGATTGGTTATTAGAAATATAAATTCCTAATACGGGTTATTAGGAATAAGTAGCCTCAGCTTTATGGAATATGCTAAGGAGCCCTCTATTCCTCATAACTAGCTAAATTCAAGTGGTCTTCAAATAGACTGATGAAAGTTACCTTAACTACATTAAGATCTGCATAGACAACGTTCAACAGAATTAAAACTCAACGTGTGATATTTTTAAGACTTTAATTTTTAGAGTAGTTTTATGTTCACAGTAAAATTCAAAGTACAGAGATTTCCCATATCTCCTGCCCCCACACATGCATAGTTTCTCCCATTATCAATATTCTCCAACATTTGTTACAACTGATTAATCTACACAGTAAATCATAACCACCCAAAGTCCATAGTTTACCTTGGAGTTTACTCTTGGTGTTATAAATTCCATGAGTTCTGACAAATGTATAGTGATATACATCCATCATTACACTATCACACAGATTATTTTTACTGCCCTGAAAATCCTCTGTACTCTGCCTTATTCACCCTTTGCTTTTGGAATCATACAGTATGTAGCCTTCTCTGATTGGCTTCTTTTACTTAGTAATATGCACTTAAAGTTCTTCCATGTCTTTTTATGGCTTGAAAGCTCATTTCTTTTTAGCACTGAATAATATTCAATTGTCTGTTTATACTAGTTTATTTACCTATTCCCCTACTCAAGATCATCTAGGTTGCTTCCATATTTTGGCAGTTATGAATAAAACTGCTATAAACATCCATGTGCAGGTTTTGGTGTGGACATAATTTTTCAACTCCTTTGGGTAAATACTTAGGAGAGCAATTGATCATGGATCATATGCTAAGAGTATGTTCAGTCTTATAGGAAACCACCAACCTGTCTTCCAAAGTGGTTATAACATTCTGCATTCCCACCAGCAATGCATGAGGGGTCCTGTTGCTCCACATCTTCACCAGCATTTGGTGGTGTCAATGGTCCAGACTTTGACCATTCTAATAGATGTGTAGTGGGATCTCATTGCTGTTTTAGTTTGCATTTCCCTGAATGATATAAGAAGTGGAACATCTTTCCATATGCTTACTTGCCATCTGTAATCATCCTTGGTGGGGTATCTGTTAAATGCTAAGGGTTTTTGTTTTGACTGACCACATAGTACCTTGTATAAAACATCCTGTGAAGCCAGTATCAATACACTGGGCAGTGCCCCTGTATAAGCAATACAAGCATACATTTTCCTGAGCATAGTTGCACTTCCTCTGTTGACCTCCAGCTGTTGTGCTTCTTTTTGTTAGATGAGACCAGGGTAACCCAGCTATCTTCCCTTCTCTCATGGGCTGCTCAGAATAAGGGTTTTCAAACTGGGGCTACATGTACTCCGCAAGGTTCAGGATGACAAACAGAAACGTGGATATTTTTATATATCAATTTCCAGATTCTCAATTTCCATTTCTATGCTTTCCTGATATTGAATATATGACAGTACCAGTCCTCCTCCTCTTCCTCTTCTCTTCTCATAAACCCCAATTTTCAAAAAAAGGGACAAACCCTTTCCCACTCTCAATCTTCGTAGGGCGCATAGCTCCAGGGTACAAAAATCAATGGAATTCCAAGTATAAGGACTGCTCAAGTTTTAATGCAGTCAATTTGAGAAAGTGAAGGACCTTATTGTCTGATTGTCAAATTATTTTGCAATTCGGGTGATTCCCAACTCTCTGCTTTGAACAAAACCAAACAAAGGCATAACCCGGTTAGCAGGTGATTTCTAAAAGTAAGTTTTGATAATAGGTTGCTATGCGACTTTTGACATATGATGTGGAAGCAGGTCAAAGAACTGAATGATGCAATTATAATAAAACTTTTTATTAGCATTTACTATTCATGTGAACCAGGTTTCTGAAGATTGTAGCTATAAAAACAAAAATAGGAATGGAATTGCTCTGGAACCCTGTTTAATTCTGGTAATAAATAATATTCAAACAAGAAAACAAAAAAAAAGCCCATCCATCTCTTGAAGAAATACAATTACCTGAAATTTTGCTTTTCAAAAACATAATGCTTCTTAAATATTCTAATATATTTGTGCTTCTTGGGTAAATTTTATACTGTTAATAATTGCAATGGCAACAATCCTGGAAAATTTCTTAGCATTTACAGCCTTATAGTTAGAGAAAGCTTTTAAATAATTATTTTAAATGTACATATATTTTTATTGTCAAGAACTGTGATAGAATGACCAATAAAAAATTAGCATAAAATTATATTCCATTACAATGTAATTCTGTACAGGAATGGGAAGGAAATGCACATTTAAAGAGGAAAAAAGAGAAATGTAAAACTTGGCTCTTAAAGATCTCATTTATATTTTTTTAAAGGACAGCCGACCAGAGGTCTTAAATCTACTATGTTACTTCAGTTTCATTGGCTACATTCAAAAGAATGATGTAATGGCATCATTTTTAAGTCACAATGTTCACCATAAACAGTGTATCACATCATTTGTAACAGTTTAAATTTATGGTAAAAATGTCAAATGTCAATTAAAAAATGTACAAAGAGGCAAATAGCTTTTCAAAATTCTTTTAGGGGATACAAAGCTACAAGCTTAGGAGTTCCTATAAATGTACTTAAATGTAGACACATCCACAGGTGGGTTTCTGTTCAGCTCTCTTTCTCATGTCCACTCCCTCTCCCAGTCAGTGTTTGTTTTTTGTTTTTTTGTTGTTCTTTCACTGGATCAGGATGTAGGGCTTTCTGATTCTTAAAGACAGATGCACTAAAAATGACTTAAAGAAACTAAATACAAATATAGAAGTTATACTGTAGACACTACCAATGGCATAAATAATTCCAATATAGAGAAAATGCAACTCACAAAAGCAATAATCGTCAATTTTTCTACTTAATATTGTTTTATAAAATGTCATACTAACTTAATGTCTTCACATAATTTAAAACTTCCAAAATTTAACTAATAAAATAATATAAAACACACTTTAAAGTCACTAAAATAAACTTGAACTAGAAATGGAGAAACATACCCTGATTAGGAAGACTCAACATCAGAAAAATGTCAGATAAAATTAATTTATTAATATAAAACAATCCAAATAAAAATCCCATCTTGTTTTTCCCCTGAAATTAGACAAATCAATTCTGAAGTTCATCTGAAAAAACAAACATAACAATAAAGCCAGGAAAATCCTACAAAAGAAGATGGAGTTGGGGTAGAGCTGTAAGAGATATTAAAACATATTACACAGCTTCTAATATTAAAACAGTTTGGTATTGACACATGAATAGGTAGACCAATCAAGCAAAATATTAAATCCAAAATGAACTCCAATTACAAACATAAATGTTTTGAATAAGACAGATTCTCACAGGATACGGAAAGGACATTTTAATAACTAACTAGAAAAAATATAAAATTGCATCCATTCATCAGAAATTTAAGTGTAAAAAAATGAAACTACATAAACACTAGAAGAAAACCTGAGTGAATTCCTGTATAACCAAGGAATAGGAAAAACTTTTCCAATTATGACCCAAGCCCTAAAAGTAGTGATGAAACTGATTACTAAAAACAAAAAGAAAAACCAAATGGCAAGAAAAATCACAAGTAAAATGACAAAATGGAAAAAGTATTATCACAAATGATGAGAATATCAGTTATAGGTAAGAATTTCTTCACAATAGAGGGGAAAAGGACCAATAATGATATGGAAAAATGACCTACAGAAACAGCTCACTGAAAAATAAGTGAAAACAACTATTGATCATATGAAAAAAAAGCTCAACATTCCACACAAGAGAACTGAAATTAAAACTATGCAGACATGTGATTTTTTATCGATTAAATCAGTAGAAAATATGTTTGATGACATACTCTGTAGGTAAGGCTGTGAGGAAACCATCGTAATTACAGAACAGTATAGTCTCTACAAATGGGAGTTATTCAGCAAAATCACATATTCATTTGCCCGCTGACCCATCAATCTCATTTTAGACATTCATTTCAAAGATAACACTAGCAGAAACATGAAAAGACATACATTGCTCACACAACAACGTGAAAAGACAAGGCGATTCATGGCAGGACTATTTACGGCAGCAAAAACTGGGAACAATGAAACATTCATCAAGTGACAAACTAAATAAAATTATGGTACCTTCTTACCCTGCATCTCTGAAGGAATCTCAGGGATATCTTGTTAAGTTAAAAAAGATAGGAGAAATGTGTATAGCATGCTCCTATTTATTTTGAAATGAAGGTTGCAAATATATATATACATATATGTATACACACACACACACATACACACATGCATACACATACACCAAAAATGGCCTATTATGTTAAAAACAATGAAAAGGTTAAACTATAAAATTAAAAATGGTTAATTAAAGGGGAATAAAAGGAACAGGATAGAAGGAAGATAAATAATTTACACACTTATAAAATTAATTTTTAATTCAGAAATTCCTAAAAATCAAAAACTAAACAAACTTAAATGTGTGGCCATTTGGAGACCTAACTATAACGAGAGAGACTATACCAAATGATTTTAAAACAAGTAATTCATATATCTCAAGTGAAATACACACAAAGGTGAAAAGAATTGGGGGAATAAACACACTTTACAGTAATCATATTGTCAGAAGTAGTATTGATATTATCTTGAGACTGTTGAAATGTATGCTACGCAATAAATCGATAGAGTAGTTATTTGATAACCTAGTCCTATCATTCTTGGAGGCCTAAAAAACTGATTCTTGGTGAGGGAACAAAGAGATACAGCTGTAAGATACTAGCAGACAAGGGAACTAGCTCATTATTCTGATAACTTCCTATACTAACTATACCAAAAGAAGAGCGATTAGGGACTGTAAGGATTTTCTTTTTACAGAAGTATTTCTGCTAACAAAAGAAAACAAATTATATATTTAGAAAAGAAGAATGAATTCAACAATCAGATACTACCATTTTGCACTTCCTAAACTTAATGGATCTGTGCATTCTTCCTCAATCAAGAGACAACCAAGCATTCATTAGTTTGCCTCCACCTGGAAAAATGTACCACACAACCTATAAAGTTCTACCAAAAAGAACCCACCAATTTATGGGAAATAAAAGAACATATTCAACATCACTGAAAGTAATTCAATCAGGGTACAATCAGCAAACAAAGGACTTTGTTTCTTTAACAAATAAATTGAGAAATAAAGGAGAAAGCCATAGATAAGAGATTCATGACACACATCAACCAATCACAATGTGTAGATCTTTTTAAGTTCTTGATTTTAAAAAGCAAACAATTTTTTAAAATTTTATGTTATTTAAAAGACAATTGGAAATTGAACTTCCTGGTTATTTGATAATATTTAAGGAATTACTCTTGAAGGTTTAGGTGTGACTGAGGTTTTAGGTATTATTTAAGATTTAGATACTGTGGTTCAGGTGAGACTTAAAAAAAAAAACTATTCTCTCGAAGATACACTTGAAATATAATAGAGCTGAAATGTTACATTTTTAACTCGCTTCAAAATAAAGGGTGGAGTATAGATGAAACCAGATTAGCCATGTGCCTGTATTTGTTAAGGTTGGGTGATAGGTAAATAGGAATTCATTCCACTATTCCACCTAATTTTGTATATGATTAAAATTTTCCACAATAAAAAGCTAACTGAAGCTTTCATTTTCTACCTCCAAAGAGAAAATTTATTTTTGATGCTAAGTATAAGCTCTTCTTTAAAACTAAGATGCTACATCTTTTTTTAAGTATATGATTTTATTATGAAATATTTAAAAAACACTAAAAAAGTATGATAAATAATAGAACCAAGAGCTGTGTATCCATCACCTATTAAATATAAATGATCAGAAATACAGAATTTCCCCAATTATTTTTCCCCTCTGTCCACTTCTCCCTACCCTCTCCAAAGGTAACCACTGTAAATGTAGACAAATGGAGCTAACACTGACCATGAGAATAAACTAAAACAGAGTCAGGGGGCAGATAAGGAAATAGGGTCTATGCACATCCTCTTCTTTGAAACTGTTCTCAGAAGATGTTTGAATTCTGTATTCTGTCAAACATACACATCCTGGACAAACATCTGCTACCTGCAACAAAATGGACTTTTTACCTCTGTGACTAGGCTTAGCAACCAATTATGTATAGCTAAATGCAGGTTACAACACCTCTAGCAATTGTAATTCTTTCAAAACACATGTACGCCCCTTTGGAGTTCCCCTTTTGCCTTTAAAAACCTTAAGCCCTTTCCTCTCCTCAGAGCATATCTTTGGGTTTCCTCCCAAATCCATGTTACTGGACTGCAATCCCTAAGACCCCAATAAACATAACTGTTTTGCAGCTTCACCTTTTTTTCGAACACCACCATTTTGAATGCAAATAATAACGCAACATATGGTAACTAGTCTTCAAAGACAACTCTCCAGTAAACACCTTTAGGTGTTTGTGTGCTTGTGTAGACCCCGAAATTGGAATTAGCCATAACTCTTGTTTTTGATAAATAGAATGTGGTGAAATTAATAGTATGTGACTTCTGAGGACAGGTCATAAGAAGCCTTGTAACGTCTACCTGGGTCTCTTGACCGGCTCTTAGGGGACTCCTTCAGGAAGCCCAGCTGCGGCACTGTGAGAAGCCTGGACCTCATGGAGAAACCACAGGTAGACAGAGCTGCCAGCTGAGAGCCAGGTCCAACACCACCATCAGCCACCGGAGCCAGTTACTGGAAATCCAAGACAGCTGAGCCTTTAGGCGACTCCAGCCCAGCCAGAGCCCAGCGGCTGTCTGCATAAGGAACTAAGAGGGCTGAACAATGTCTACCAATAGCACTGTGAGAAATCAGCAAAAACTGATGTTGTAAGCTACTAGGTTTGTTAATAACTTTTTATACAGCAATACATAATGGGAACACCACATATCTTATACTTTTGCTACCTATTAATAAAGTAAAGTACTTTAAAGGATCAAATACTCACAAATAATAATACATATTATGTATGGACATGTTCCATCGCTGCACTTGTCACAGAGATGAGATACCAGACCAAACCACAAAGCAGGCACCAAATCAGCCTGGCTTTGTACATACTGCTCAACAAAGTAAGAGTAAGTTTATGTTATTAAATGATTTTTTTAAATCAAAAAGACTATCTCATGACACACAAATATTATTTGGAATTCAAATTTTGGTGTCCATAAGAAAACTTCTTTGGAATACAGGCACACTCAATCATTTATGTATTATCTATGGACATCGTCTTTGGCTGTTTTCAAGAAACAACAGCAGAGCTGAGTAGTTGTGTCAAAGACCCTGTGGCCTGCAAAGCCTAAATATTTACTATCTGGCCCTTTGCAAAAAGTTTGCCAACCCTTCTCATAAACTTACTTACCATATGCATTCATGGAGCAGAAAAGTAGGTGAAGAACAATACATGGGAGACCCTAAATGGGCCACAGGAACAAGGCAGAGACTAGCCTGTAAAATACCACCTAAAACAAAGTCTGGTAAGAAAAAAAAAATTATTACTCTATCAGATAAAAAGAAAGATTTGGGAAAAAGGAGAAAATAGTTTCAAGATCCTTTACATTCTCCACTCATGAGAAGATAATAGTTAAAATGAGTCTTAAAGAGTATTTTTAGGTAGGGCTTCACCCTGGGATAGAACAAATTCAAATTAAAATGGAGAGGGGGCAGGTGAAGAAAGTGCACCAGAAATCAGTTACATGTGGAAATCACATTTTAAACATGCCTTCTACACTATACAAAATGGTAGCACGCATGAAGTACTCTGGGATGAAGAATATGAAGCCCATAAATGCCAGTAATTTTCCAAACATTTTTTTCCACTCTTTCCATATAACTGTTGGATACATGTTATCTTTAGTGTTTGATTGTTCCTTCATTATCCGAGGTTGACATTTCCATCTGAGCTCTCGTGACGTTCAAGCAAAGCCCCAGAACAGCTTTGGTTTGGGAATTTCGTCTGCAGATTGCTGAATCCCAAGGAAATGAATGAGGTTATAAAAATTTTAAATAGACAATAGTAAAAACTGGAATACTATTACCTCCATTTTATTGAGGATTAGCAAAGGTAAGTAACTGCTCAAAGTCACAGAATTAAACACATGGCAGTGCCTGGTTTCAATCCCAGAGTCTGATTCTGTGTTCTCAACCCCGGAACCTTATTGCCTCACCAAAAGTTAACTGTGAATAGACAAATAAGTATGAGCCTAAAAATACAGAGCGGAAACCGAAATCAAACAATATGCTGTTAAGCTTCCAAGAAGTCTTATAGTTACTACAGATAAATGTCAAGTACAGTATTTTTTTCATTTGATCTCATACCAATATTAGTTTTGTTCCTCTTTTTACTGTACCTCAATTTAATACCAATTGAAATAAAAACCTCAGCTCTACAATACATCTCAATCAAGGCTGACTGACTAGTCTGCCTAAATAGCAGCCATCAACATATGACTAAACTCTGGAAGTTTAGTGTAATTACACACAAAAAAAGTATTCAAAAAACAGGGCTTTTAGAGTATAAAAGGACTTTATCCTGAAACCCAAAAAAGTAAAGATAACCTCAGAAAAAGCAATAGATTATGGTGGTAAAATGAGAGATCTAAAGAATTTTAATAACATTGTCCTCTTGACCTTTTCCGACAAAGAAACTCTACAAAGAGGAAACACAAAGGTCATTCGAGGAAATGAGTGTGAATTAAAGAAGGAATCCAGATGTATAAGATATCTATTGTTCCACTCAGGCTAAGAATTCATTTTAATTCGGGGTGGGGGGGTGCATTAGGGGGCTGGTAGAAGAGGGTGTGTCGTTAGTGACTAGACACGTATTTCCCCACAAAATATGGAAATACAAAGAACATCAATGCATCCTTGGAGCGAACAGCACATGCGTAAGCAAATCTAGGGCAGGGAAAAGCAATCACAGAGCCTTCATGGAGCATGATTTTTAATCTCTGATTAGTACCTTCCCAGTTTTGTTTTCTACTAGAAGGTCTTTGTTTCTGACTCCAAGAGTTTGAACACTGCTTTACCCTCCCTTATATTTTAGAGTATAGTGTGGATGTAATTGGCTTAATAAAATTTTGGTGTTCGTTGACTGTAAATGCAGTTTCTTTCTATGGACTGTTTCTTCTCAAGATTGCCACAATCTGCCATTTTTTATGGTGGACAAATTGTTCAGGTTTACTAGACTTAATTAACAAAATCAAGTCAACAACTTGTAGAACACATGATAAATACTTAAGCACAATAAACTCAGATCTGTATAATAACTTGTACTTGATACTCAAAATATTTTTAACATAATTTGACTATATTTTTGAAAGCAAAGAAAATAAAAATTGTTGTGATACTGGGGAGACATAAAGGCAACATTTGTAGCAGTAAATATTCTTGAGTGTGAATACATGCACACACACACACATATAGGCATATCTTGTTTTACTGCACTTCACTTTATTACACTTTGTAGTTTGCACTTTTTACAAAAAGAAAGTTTGTGGCAACCCTGCATTGAGCACATCTATTAGTGCCATTTTTCCAACAGCATCTGCTCACTTTGTGTCTCTGTCACATTTGGGTAATTCTCAAAATATTTCAAACTTTTTCATTATTATTATATTTGTTATAATGATCTATGATCAGTGATAATCATATATGATATATATTATGTAGTAATAACATATGAATGTGTTTGTGCATTGTTCTAGGAGTTCACTATATGTTCTAGGAGTACATGATTAATATTTAATATAATGCCATTTTTTCCAAAAAAAAACACTAACTAACCTCTAACCTTCTAGTCAGAAACAGTATTTCAAATAATTTAGATAATGTAAAATCTAATTTTAAATTTCTAATATGAAATTTTTAGCAGGTTACATTAACTTATTTCACTTTTGGAAACTGCAACCTAAGAAGTCAATATGAAACCCTGTATTTAAAAGAGCATGTTTCAGCCATTCACCTTTAAACCCAGGTTTTCACATTTCAAATGATTTAAGAGATTACTTACCTTGAGTTAGTATATACACAAGTATTCAGTAGGTAGGTAAAATTAAAGCCTCAATTCTAAACTTGCTAAAGTGATATAGGTCTAAAATCACCATATGAAAATGCTACAATAATTATTAAAATGTAACAGAACTGGAGATACCCTGACTTGGGCCATCTCAGAAAACTTTCCTGGAACTTTGCAAGACACAATTCTGATAAATCTAGATATGACTATATAATTTTAAATGCCAGTTAAAAAAATTCCAGTTGATTACAGAATAATTTCTGTGCATATTGAGTTCTTTTTTAAGGTTAGCAATTTGTACATTTTGCTGTTATATTTCTTCCTTTCCCAATCAAAAACTCCATCCCAAAAGCTGTATTATATTTAACTCTTACCATACCAAGAAACCCAAGCCTTGGTCATGTCAAGAATTCCAATAATCAGCCAAGGCTTAGTTTTCCATCTGCCCCAAATTGCTTTGCTGCTATTATGCCTTACAATCCAGCCTACCTATATAGGAATCCCCTCTTTAAGTCAAAACTCAAAAGAGGATTGTAATTCAACACATTCCATGTTTTTAGAATGCCACAGTTGTAACACTAAATGAGGGAAAAACAAAATCCATGGTAAGGATTAAGAAACTCTTGGGAAGAAAGCATTTGAGATAAGCCCTGAAGAATGAAAATGTGAAAGTTAGGGATAGGGCCAGAACTGAACTTTGCAATCAGAGATAATGACATGAGCTAGCATTGCTGAAGACATTCCTTCTTTCTTGCAGGGAGCACAATTATAAAGACAGCCAGCACTGATATACAGCTTACTGTCCTGGACCCCATTCTTAATGCTTTCTATGCATCCAATCATTTAATGCTCACAATGACACCCATGAGGTAAATTGCTATCCCAATTTGATAGATAAGGGAGCTGCAGTATGGAGACATTAATAATTTCCTCACAATTGTGTGGCTACTAACACACAAGACCAGTAGGAGAGATACTGCAGGGGCAAAGTGGCTGAGTGAGTGAATAATGAAAAGTGGAGAGAGCACATGCTCATTATTCCCCCAAGAAAGCCTGTGGTCAAATTAGCCATGGTCACTTCTGAGTGACAGGATCACTTTTATTTTGCCTATACTTCCTGTATTTTCCATAATGAACATATGTTACTTAAATTATCAAAATAAATAAATGTGCATTTTTAGATTGTTTGTGACTAAAGGAAGAGAACAGCGTGCTAAGATCACAGTACTGGAAACAGCACTCCTGGGTCTTACCTGCAGCGGAAGTGGTCAGCTCCCTCAGTCCTTATCTTATATATATCTGCTCATGCCCTTTCCCCATTGTCTCATTAATTCCAGGTGGTGCTCTATCAGCAGTGCATAGTAGTAATAAATAGTTTAAGAACTTGCAAATTTTCAAAAAAAAAAAACTGGGAGCGTTTAAGGTCTGTTACTGTTTTTTTCATCCAAGAGAGAAAAAAAATGAGGGTCTCTGGGGGTAGGTTAATCTAAAAATAAATCCTAAAAAAACTACTTTTAAAATTCAGTCCCTATTCATAACAGGATATGTGGATTTTAACAATTACAGTTAACTACCATTTACTAAATAATCTTTTTATGCATATGTGCCACTGTACTAGAGGCTTCTTATGTGTGATGAATGATACACAGATACATTTTATAAATGAATTTAACAGGAAATTTACCCACAGTGAAACAGAAGGAAAGGGGCTTATAAACAATGATTCACTTAGGGGGGAAATTTTCAGTTTCTCCCTTTTCAACTTCTCTGAATCCTTATTACATCAAGAAGAAACTTAGTGTAGTTTGGAAACTAACACTTCAACTAGAGCTAATCCTGACTTTCAAAAAAGAGAAAGCAGTTCTTGGATCAAAGGCTTGAGCAAGCTACACAAAGGCAAAAGCACAGACTGAAGACACAGAGCAAGTATCAGATAGAGACTCAGATATGACAGTGATGCTGGAATTATTAAACAGGGAATTTCAAACTGATGAATACACTAAGGACACTAATGAAAAAAGTGAATAGCATGCAAGAATAGATGAGTAGTATACGCAGTGAGATGGAAAGTCTAAGAAAGAATCAAAAGGACATTTTAGAAATCAAACACACTATAACTGAAATGAAGAATACCATCAGTAGAGTGGACATGGCAAAGAAAAGAATTAATTAGTTTGAAGGTCTCAGTAGAAACTTTCTAAATAAAATGTAAGGAAAAAGACAACTTAAAAAAATGAAACAGAGTATTCAAAAACTGTGGGACAATTACAAAAGGTGTAATACATGCAAATTGATAATGCCAGAAGGAAAAGAAAGAATAAGGAACAGAAAAAGTGCTTGAAGAAATAAATAATAGCTAAGGATTTTCAAAAATTAATGAAAGACACCAAAACATAAATCCAGGAAGTTCACAGAATGTTAAGCATGAAAAATACCAAAAGTCCACACCTCAACATACTATATTCAAACTAAAGAATATCAAAGACAAAGGGAAAAAATCTTGAAAGAAGCCAGAGGAAATAAATGCCCAATCTAAAGAGAAAAAGGAAAAGAATTACACTGATTTCTCTTCAGAAACCACACAAGCAAGAAGAGAATTAAATGAAATATTTAAAGTTCTGAAAGAAAAAAACCTATCAACCTAAAATTCTTATCCAATGAAATTATTCTTCAGTAAGAATGAGAATAAAGACTCTCTTAGACAAACAAAAATTAAAGGTGTTACCAGTAGACATGCCTTGCAAGAAACGTTAAAGGAAGTTCTTCAAAGAAATAAAAATAGAATCTTGGACCTACACTAAGAAACGAGTGTTAGAGAAGGACTAAATTAAAGTAAAATAAAAATTTTCACTTTTCTTTTCTTAACTTACTTAACAGGCAAGAATTTACTCAATAACAATTCTCATTCAGTAATAACAGCAACAACATACTCAGTGATTTGATATGAATCAGAACAACATTATAGGAGATGAAGGGGAAGAATTGAGAAGATTATAAATTACTTGCACAGAGGATGGTGTTATTTGAAAGTGGACTTGGGATTACTGTAAATTTTTATAAGTTGATATTGTAAACTCTATAGCAACCACTAAAAAGATTTTTCAACAGAGCATAATTTATATGCAAAGAGAAGGGAGAGAAAATGAAATCACCATATAAAATTCTCTTTAACATTAGACAAGACAAAACATTTAAAAAGTGGAAAACAAAACAAAGTACAGGCAGGGCAACAAAAACAGTTAAAAATATGGTAGATATTGAATCAGTTATATAAATGATAACTTGAAAATGAAAGGTCTAAACACAAATTACGAGACGGTCAGAATGCATTAAAAAAAGTACTATATGTTGTCTACAAGAATCCCATTTAAATAAAAAGACACACATAGATTAAAAGGATGAAGAAAGATATCTCACAGCAACATTAATTTCAAAAAAGTGAACATCAAACAAAGGGAAAATATCAGCAATAAAGAGGAGGATTACATAATGATTAAAAAGAAGGTAATATTCCAAAAAATATAACAATCATTAATGTGTATGTCTCTAACAACAAAATGTCAAAATATATGAAGCAAAAACTGCTAGAACTACAATGAGAAATAAATTAATCCACTATTTTAGGGGAGACTTCAAAACTTTTATCAGTAATTGACAGATCTAGCAGGCAAAACATCAATAAGGACACAGATGAACTAAACAGTACCATTAAACAACTGGGCCTAATTGTCATTTTATAAAACATCTTATCCAACAATTACAGAATATACATTCTTCTCAAGGTCACATGGAACATTCATCAAGACAGACTATATTCTGAGCCATAAAACCTTAACAAATTTAGACAACAGAAATCATACAAAGTATGCTCTCAGATCACAATGGAATTAAAACTAGAAAGCAGTAACAGAAAGCTAAAAAAAATCAAAATAGAGATTAAACTACACACTACTATATAACACATGAATCAAAGAAGAAATCTCAAGAGAAATTTAAAATATTCTCAACCAAATGAAAATAAAAATGCAACATATCAAAATTTATAAACTGCAGCAAAAGCAGTGCTTCTAGGAAAATGTATAGCATTGAATGTACACGTTAGAAAGAAGAAAGATCTAAAATCAATAACCTAAGCTTTCACCTTAGGAAACTGGAGAAATAAGAGTAATAAATGTCTAAAATAAGAAAATAAATAATAAAAGAGCAGAAATTAATGAAATTGAGAACAGGGAAAAAAACAAAGAAAATCAACAAAACCAAAAGCTGGTCTTGGAAAGACCAATAGAGTTAATAAAGCTCTATCCAGGCTAACCAAGAAAAAAAGAGAAGACACAAATTACTAATATCATATATGAAAGAGGAGCCATCACTACAGATCCTATGGAAATCAAAAGAATAATAAAAGAATATTATGAACTGTTCTATGCCCACAAATTTGACAACCTAGAAAAAATGGACCAATTTCTTGAGAGATACCTTGAAATCTACCAGAACTCACACAGGGGAAATAGTTCATCTGAATAGGCCTACATCTATTAAAGAAATCAAATCAATAATAACCTTCATAAGGCAGTACAGCATGGAGAAGACAAATAATGACTCTATAGCATCTTACTACGATGATGGACAGTGACTGCAATGGGTAGGGGTGAAGACTTGATAATATGGGTGAATGCTGAAGCCACAATGTTTATGTGAAACCTTCTTAAGATCATATATCAATGATACTTTAATTTTTAAAAAATTCTTAAGTTGTAAAAACTCTTACAGTGAAGAAGACAGACAATCCATGGAAAAAGGAGCTAAGAAGTTCAACAAAATAATAATAATAATAATAATAACCTTCATAAACAAAAATAATTAACCTTCCGGAATTATTCACTGATGACATCTACAAAACATCTGAGAAATAAATCATACCATTATTCTACTCTCTTCCAGAAAATATAAGCAGAGGGAATACTTATTGTTTTTACAGAGGGAGTATTTCTTAACTCATTCTATGGAGCAACATTATTCCAATACCAAAACCAGACAAAGAAATTATGAGAAAGGAAAACTACAAATCAATATTTCTCATGAACATAGATACAAAAATCCTCAACAAAATTTTAGCAAATCAAGTCCAACAATGTATAAAAATACTTATACCTCTCAAGCAAGTGAGATTTATTCCAGGGAGTATATCTAGTTCAACATTTGAAAATCAAGGGGATGCGTCACATCAACAGACTACAGAAGAAAAATTATGGTATCAATAAGATGCAGAGAAAACAGTTGACAACTGCCAACACTCGTTCATGATAAAAACTCTCAGCAACCTAATAGACGGGAACTTCCTATACTTAATAGTATTCCAAACGTTTTCATTATTATACTTGTTATGGTATTCCATGATTAGTGATTATGACACACTGAAAGCTCAGATTCTGGTTAGCATTTTTTAGTAGTAATTTCTAACTAAGGTATATATACTGTTTCTTTAGACAGTGCTATTGCACACTTAATAGACTACAGCATAGTGTAAATACAACTTTTATATGCACTGGGAAAGCAAAAACTTCATTTGACTCACTTTATTGTGATATTCACTTTAATGCAGTGTCTGAAACCAAATCCACAATATCCCCAAGGTATGCCTGTATAGGACATTATGCAAAAGTCAAAAACTACAGACGGAGAAACATTAGTGGCTGCCAGGGGTTGACGGAGGGGAAAGGGGTAAGTAAGTGGAGGACAGGGGATTTTTAGTATGATAGTGCTATAAAGAATCCAGACATTATACTTTCATTAAAACCCATAGAACTGTACAACACAAAAAGTAACACTAATGTGAACAGTGGATTTTAATTAATAATAATGTACCAGTGTTCACTCATCAATCATAAAATATGTACCATGCTAATGCAAGATATTTAGGAGAAACTGTGTGTGGGGTTGGGAGGGGGGGACTACGTGGGAGGTCACTGTTCTTTCACTTCAATTTTTCTGTAAACCTAAAACTGCTCTAGAAAAAAAATCTATTAACTTTTTAAAATACATTGGTACTTGAGATCAAAGACAGTATTTCCTCTGCCATTGTAAATCCAGTTCCTGCAGAATGCCTGGCACAAACAGCTGTGTCAATGTCAGATAAATGAAAAGTATAATGCATAAAGGTTTGCAAGCACTAAAACACACACCTCTGGTAGGAGAGAAAGGGGCACAAATTCAAGAAGCTTTATAAAATCGGTGATATTCAAAGGTTTTGTAAAATACAAAAACCTCTCCTGGGTAGACAAAGATAAGAAATATGCAAAGAGAAGAATTTGAACAAAAGCAGAGAGACAAAGAGGGGGTGTGTGGTTGGGTAATGGCAAGAGAATAAATTCTGGGAGCTTTTTGTTGTACTTCCTTGTAAAGCCAGAATAAAAGGTATTTTAGGCACTACAAATTTCAAAGAGCTGCCCCAACAGTTTGCAAGATGTATTCTTAAATACTTATTTTGTATATTTGCAACTCTGTTCTAGCATGAATGTTATATTTGTTCTCATGATTTTTTTTTTTTAATTCAAGCTTTGCAACAGCATTTGGCCAAAAGATATTAAGGTTCTGATTTGAAGATCCCAGGTTTAAATTTGAGGACCATCTCGACCAGATTAGTTTGACTCTATTCCTTAACACTGAATTGTCCCCAGTACAAGAAAAACTAGAAAAGTAGATATACAAAATAAACCTAGCTCCAACATCAGGAAATTTCCTTGAGATGGTGAGTTAGGAATGTTATATTTTCCTCTGAAGAATCATCATACAATATTGCTATATATAATACGTTTTGTGTATTCAAGTTTTTTTGCACCTATTACAAAAGAATATGACATGAAAATAATATTCTCTACCAAGCATCATTAACACCATATATCCCATACAAATTTTATTTTAATGCCAAAATCCAAGGAAGTTAGAAAATGTCATTCTAAGTATTAAACTTACTTTTTTTTACTACTTTTCTTGCTGTTTCAAGAAAAACTGATCAAGGGAAAACAAAAAAAGTAGTCAAAAGAAGTGATTGCTGTAGTATAAGTAGATTCTCATAAATAAAGCAAGCATTTGAAGAAACAAACTTTGTATTGCCAAAGTAAGCTATGTGATTAAATGTTACTAAGGAAGAAATTTCAAACATAGCAAGGACAGTTCTTTGGATCCTAGCCAGGAAAGTAAGTTTCAACCTTCCTCTCACATCATGGATTGTCCTCCATAGTCTCCCGCAATTTCAAGTTCGTCAATATTAAAGGGAAAAAAAAGTTCAGAATGGAGATTTCCATGTAGAATTCTCAATTTAATAACAGATCACACAACTGTTGGGAGAAGCACAAGGTGTAGTGAAGTAATGTGAACGGATGAGCTCCCAGGACAGCTACAAAGCGAAGACCAGTCACTACCTTCTTACCCAAACAGTGATTTTTAAGGCTGACAGGTAGTAGTGCCTCAGTATTTTATCCCTTGAAGATCTTTCTTTAAAGCTAGTATTTCATATTTTACTTTTATGTTGATCAAAAATTTATAGTCACAAAGTAAAACAATGATCATATTGGCAAAGGTAAAGAAAAAAATAAGAATATGGTGCCATGGGAAGTTCTGGCCCTCTTGTATACTTTGGTGATATATGAATTGGTATAACCTATAATCTGAAGGAAGATTTGGCTGTCCTCAAAAAAATAGAATTTTGGTCCTCACAAAACTGTCCACATCCCTTGTCATGTTCTACTTCTGGTAACATATTGTAAGGTCTACATGGGTCCTGGAAGTGGGAAGTTATTGATTCTTCGGTCTTTAAGACAATGAAAAAGAGCCTAGGGTGGCCACAGCCTTGTAATGATGGCCACACCTTCATCTAGGAGCAGCCTGCTCCTTGGACCCCAATATGCCACACTACAAAAAGGTTCAGAAGCACAGTGACTGATGTCTCTATATTGAACATGTATAACTTATATAATAAAAATAATACTATATGAAACCTCTAACCATAGCAATAAAAAGAACTTATTATGAACCAAACACTGAGCTTTACAATTTAGTGCTTGTAACAACCCTCTATTAGGCTAGTACTATTTATTATGTCCATTTTCCATATAAGAAAACTAAGATACAAGTCAACCAGCTCTAGCAATGAAAACTGCAATTTGTCTGTGTATTGCAAATTTTTTAAACTTCCTGTTTCCTGATGCCACAACAACCTGATGAACAGTTCATGAATACCCTGCCTGGGTGATGAGGCATACTACTGTGATAAGGCTGGTTCCGGCCACAAGTTCCTCTTCCTGACCCTCAACTGAAACTTAATGACATTTAGTCACACCAGCGAAATCTCTTCATGCATATTCTACCCTGACCCCTTGGAGTTCCTCCTACATGTCCCTCTGCATGTCATGCCATGCTCCACTCTCCTAGGACCTGTGAATGTAATCAATCTCATTTTCACAGGCCTGTGCTGTCATTTCACACCCATGCCCAACTGATCATCAGGAAAAAAAAATTTTTTAATTTTTAATTTCAGATCAGAACATAACAATTATTTCTTACAATACACCCTATTAAAGCCCTTCACCCTCCTTACTACTCTACAGAAAATATTTGCAATGAAAAGCTTGAAAGAAAGTTACCAATGGGTTGAAAGACTGGCAACAAGTGGAATTTGCATGGTTTTTTGCTTTGGAAGACACAGAGTTGGGTTTATTTGGCATTTTGACTAGTTTTCTGATTTTTCAGGAATGAACATTTGCTTTCTTAATAAAAGAAGATATTTTTTAAAATCTAAACTTTAATCAAAGGCAAAGCAAAAATGAAAAGTGGGAAGAGCCAATAAGTCAAAGAATTTACTTAACTGGAAATAAAATGGATGAGGAAAGGACTACCTCAATTTTGGACATGAAACTAGAGGAAAGGAGCATTTTTTATTCTGCCCTATAAAAACATGGTTTAGCTATTAACATCCAAACAAAAATTCCACATTGCTCCAGCTGAGTTCCAAATGCAGAGGCCTGTACACAGGGGCCAAAAAATTTAATCAGCACTGAGAAGACTTCCACAAATATACATACCAAGCCATTTTAGAGAGTGGAATTCTGTGACTATGTGAATAAGAAATACTCATATGATCAGATACAGAGTAAATGACAGTACAAATATTTGTGCAAGTAAAACATGTCCAAGAGAACAAGATTTTGCTTTTCCTTTAACTAAAATTTTTCTTTCCTTGATTTTCTTTTGTTTTATTGCATTTTTTTAACTACAAGATACATGCACATTTTAACATATCAAACAAAAAGAAAATCTAGTAATTCCCCTCTTCCCTCAAGGGAGGTAACCAAATCCATCAAGAATCTATGCTTATGTACACCTAAAACCAATATATTACTATATATCAACTATACTTCAATTAAAAAAAAGAAAACCTATGCTCAAATACGAATGTCCTTTTCTTTCTTGTTTTCAAAACTGGATCATGCTATACTCACAATTAAAAATGCACCTCCTACCAGTGTCCTATGTGTGGCTCTAACTATTTGATAAATTATCTTTAAGAGAAACTGTAAGACATTCAACCAGTCCCATTAAGGTAAATTAAGTTTGTTTCCAGTGTTTTTGCTTTACAAAAACCACAGTGATAAACATCCCTGTAAATATATCCTTACATAGTGCACATAAGTATTCCCCCTGAGCCAAAAAACAAATTGTACAATTGTCACTCAAACCAGCAACACTTGGAAAGGCCCATGCCCTCAACATCCTAAACAGGATGCTTTTTGGGTTCTTTTGCTAATCTAAAAGGTAAAATATTACCAAATAGAGAAATTAGCCATTTTAATCTCTTATGACTTGTGACCTTAAAGTTTCTTCACATATTTATTGGCCTGTTGCTTTTCCTCTCTCATGAGGTGTCTGCTCATATCCCCTGTCCATTTCCTTTTGGTACTTTTCTTCACAATGTCTAAGAGCTCTTTGCACACTAGATAAGTAATATCTTGTTATGTTACTATGATTGTGTTCTCCTAACCTTTCTTCTGACTTTATGATTCCATTTGCCAGATCACTTGGTTATAAATGTTACAAACCAATCAAAATAATTATAGCATTGGTTTGGGTTCTACAAGAATTAGACAATGGTGCTTTTTGCTAAATTTATGCATAAGATCTCTGTAATGTTCATAAGCTTTAGCTGTTACCTATCATAAGCAAGAAGAACAGAGATTAGTTTTATTTTATTATCAACTGTTTATATGAGTAACCTCTATTTTAAAAGATCACTTTAAAGGAAAATGTTGGACAAATTCCCACCATTATGTAATAAGAGGAAGGGAGAAGAGGAATTTTAGGCAAAAGAATTTACTGGTTATTTTTGCAAAAGAGAACAATCCCTTGCTTACTAGGATAATAAACAGTGGAAACTCATATTGTTAACACACATTAAAACAGATATTACACACACAGTAAACTCAACATTATTGGTAGATGCCCGCATGTAGTAGCCATGTGCCAGGCAATGCATTAAGTGCTTTCCATTGAGGATCTTATTTAATTCTCTCAACAGCTCTGTGAGACCTGATTCTTCATTTAAAGATGAAGAAATGAGTCCCTGTGAAGTTAATTTCAGTTGTCCAAGGCACACTGCTACTACAAAACCCAAACCTTACACTGTGCTACCATTAGTATAAAATGGTTGCAAACTCACACCTTCCAAAAGATAAAAATATTGTTAGATATTATCATCTATGTATAACCTTGGCAGATTTCAGAAACATATCTAAAATCTTATCATGTATCTACTTCTGACATGAATATAAATATTTTTTAAGGTTTTTGAAGGTAAAGTAACCTTAACCTCCTGTACTACAGGAGACTATGTAGGCAAGCACTGTCCAAGTGCCAAGTATCTTTTTGTTCAACAGCCGTAACTGAGCATCAGATGCGCGAGACCCTAGATGGGGGAAGGCAGACACAAAAATGGTGGGAAAACATCAATCTGCCCTGTAAGTGTACATTGTCCAGCTAGTTAAGGAAGACAAAGTAAATCAATAATTCCACTACAATGGGATAAATGCCATGACAATCAAATGTACATGTAGTTCTATGACACTATAGAAGATAGAGTGACTGTCACTATATGCAGAAGTCTAGGATAAAGTTGCCTAAAAGAGGGGACATTTGAGCTAGGTACTGAAGGTATTGTAGGGAGTTTCCAGGAAAACAATAATGACAGCAGCAAAAAAATAAGAGAGAAAACTTGTACAAAGACCTGGAAGCAGGCAAAGGTACAGTCCATTTGGGGAAAGGTTGGAGAAGTATAACATGGTCACAAGGACAGATGTTTCAGAAAAAACAAGGTAAACATGGTAAGTTGTACTGGGACAGATGGTAAAAGACCTTCTGTGGAGTAAAATACCTATGAATAAACCTAACCAGGGAAGTGAAAGACCTATACTCTGAAAACTACAAGACACTCATGAGAGAAATTAAAGAAGATACCAATAAATGGAAACACATCCCGTGTTCATGGATAGGAAGAATTAATATTGTTAAAATGGCCATCCTGCCTAAAGCAATCTACAGATTCAATGCAATTCCTATCAAAATACCAACAGCATTCTTCAACGAACTAGAGAAAATCTTTCTAAAATTCATATGGAACTACAAAAGACCCTGAATAGCCACAACAATCCTGAGAAGAAAGAATAAATAAAACGGGGCATTATCCTCTCCAACTTCAAGCTCTACTACAAAGCCACAGTAATCAAGACAATTAGGTACTGTCACAAGAGCAGACCCATAGACCAATGGAAAAGACTAGAGAGCCCTGATATAAACCCAACCATATATGGTCAATTAATATATGATAAAGGAGCCATGGACATACAATGGGGAAATGACAGCCTCTTCAACAGCTGGTGTTGGCAAAACTGGACAGCTACGTGCAAGAGAATGAAACTGGATTATTGTTTAACCCCATACACAAAAGTAAACTCGAAATGGATCAAAGAGATGAATGTAAGTCATGAAACCATAAAACTCTAAGAAGACAACATAGGCAAACATCTCCTGAATATAAGCATGAGCAACTTCTTCCTGAGCGCATCTCCTCGAGCAAGGGAAACAAAAGCAAAAATGAACTCATGGGACTACATCAAACTAAAAAGTTTCTGTAAGGCAAAGGACACCATCAACAGAACAAAGAGGCATCCTACAGTATGGGAGAAGATATTTGTAAATGACATATCCAACAAGCGGTTAACATCCAAACATATGAAGAACTTACACACCTCAACGCCCAAAAAGCAAATAACCTGATCAAAAAATGGGCAGAGGATATGAAGAGACAGTTCTCCGAAGAAGAAATTCAGATGGTCAACAGACACATGAAAAGATGCTCCACATCACTAATCATCAGGGAAATGCAAATTAAAACCACTATGAGATATCACCTCACACCAGTAAGGATGGCCAGTATCGAAAAGACTAAGAACAACAAATGCTGGCGAGGACGCGGAAAAAGGGGAACCCTCCTACACTGCTGGTGGGAATGTAAGCTTAACCATTGCGTTAAGCAATACGGAGGTTCCTCAAAAAACTAAAAATAGAAATACCATTTGACCAGGGAATTCCACTCCTTGGAATTTACCCAAAGAATACAATTTCTCAGATTCAAAAAGACATATGCACCCCTATGTTTATCGCAGCACTTTTTACAATAGCCAAGATACAGAAGCAACCTAAGTGTACATCAGTAGATGAATGGATAAAGAAGATATGGTACATATACACAATTGAATACTATTTAGCTATAAGAAAGAAACAAACCCTACCACTTGCAACAACATGGATGGAGCTGGAGGATATTATGCTCAGTGAAATAAACCAGGCAGATAAAGACAAGTGCCTAATGATTTCCCCCATTTGTGGAGTATAACAACGAAGCAAAACTGAAGGAACAAAATAGCAGCAGACTCAGAGACTCCAAGAAGGAACTAGTCGTTACCAAAGGGGAGGAGTGTGGGAGGGCCAGTGGGGTGGGAGGGAGAAGGGGATTGATGGGTATTATGTTTAGTAGACATGATATGGGGGATCATGGAGAAAACAGTGTAGCACAGAGAAGGCAAATAGTGAATCTGTGGCATCTTACTACACTGATGGACAATGACTGCATTGGGGTAGGGGTAGGGATTTGATAATATGGGTAAATGTAGTAACCACATTGTTTTTTCATGTGAAACCTTCATAAGAGTGTATATCAATAATACCTTAATAAAATAAAATTTTAAAAAGACCTTCTGTGTAACCCCTAAGTTGTCTGAACTTTACCCTACTTATAATAGGTAACCATAAATGATTTTTAAACAGGGAAATGACAGCCTATCTTTGTTTGGTAAAGATAACTGGACAGCCAGCTGTCCCTTGGAAGACAGTGTGGAAGCAAGGAGACAATTTAGGCAACTGTTCAAATGGCTGAAGTGAAAGATGGTTAAGGGTGGCACAGAATCAGAGAGAAAACTGAATTCAAAAAGCCATGTATGGCGTAGAATTTAAAGAATTTGTACCTTGTTACATGAGAAGGGGAGAAATGTCTCATTACATACGCAGATTTCTGACTTAAGCAATGATCACAAACAGATAAAAGGCTCGTTCAGGAATCCATGCAAATGTACATTAAGTATTTACTCATTACCAGAAGACATCTGGCAACTCGGGAGTCTTCATCGATTTCTGGGAAAACCTACAGCTCTGAATAAGCTCACTAGGAGGTTCTGCAAAACAGCATATAGTAGATTTGACTGACAACCTCACCATGGTTTGGATTTCAGAGCATGGAGAATCTTTGAGTAGGGAGAAATCTTACCAGTTAAGAGGTTACTCTCTGTACAAGTTAACTGATTTGACTGAGCGCATATGCATTCTGAATACTAGACTGAACTCAAATTTCCCACGTTGGACAGCAATTCATTACATTGATTCCTCAAACACCTGGATCAGGTTCATCAGTTCCACACATTGAGAGACTCAATGGTGACTTAAGTGAACATCCACACAGATCTAAGTCATGCCATCTCATACCCAGTAACATCTTTGCAATCCAACTAGATTTTGCAAAATGCAGCACAAAGCTACAAGGAGATTTAATTACTGCATAAGTATCTATTCTGTTGGACCCAGTAAACTAAAACAGCACAGTTTCTTGGCATACTTAATAAGATTTAAGCAAGATTATAAAATTGTCAAAACCTCAAAGAGATGCTAAACATTCCAGATCTCTTAAGGAATCAACTTAAAAGTGTCTCATCATCACCAAGATATTATTTGCTACTATTTTTCATCTTTGGCAAGATGTTAAACTGGTTCAGTGGAAAAGCTATCAGACTGAAAAAGAGCAGTACATTGAAAAAATGTCTGTAAAAAATACTAATATGTTCATATAGTACTAATCAATTTGAATTAAATATATTACCTAATAATCATACCACTTGATCCTTCAAACTGTGAGATGGATAAAGTAGGCATTACCATTATCCCCATTTTGTAGATGAGAAAACTGAGTTGCAGAACAGTTTAGAATTGCATCTATGAACCTCATTTTCACATATTCTCTGAATTTATATCTCTTCTACCAGATAGCAATACTTTCCCTGTCTTACTATTTCATTTACATTGTTGTGAAAGATGAAACACAGCATTAAAATCCATTCTTTGTTGTCAACATTTTATTGCATGGTACTGTAGATAAAACTCTTACACAAGAGCTAGGCCTTCCTCTGCATATGATGGATTAACCTGAAATTCTCATCTGCACACCACTCACACCAAGTGGACACAGATTCCTAAGGGTGAAACCAATTTATCTCCAACTTCCATACCTATCATTAAAACAACTGGGCGACCTTGTCTTAGCAGTTTGCTCACCAAGTACCAGCAACACTTGACAGTCGTGATCGATGAACATTTTTAAAAGGCTGGTCATTTTGAGTTGAATTTTTAACTACTATGACTTTTTTTAAACAGGATGTTTAAATTGTTAAACAGCTGTCATAAAATTGTACAGTATACACAAAATGTAACCATTTTACATAACTCTCATTTCACAAGGGTCACAAACAGTGAGTAGAAAGGGAAGGTCAGTTAAAAAAGCAATCTATTCAGTGACAGCAACAGAGAGTGAGTGAGGACTTGAATAATATGAGTGAATGTTGAAACCACAGTGTTGTTCATGTGAAACCATCATCACATTGTGTATCAATGATACTTTAATTAATTAATCATAATGTTTTTTAAAAAAAATTTTAAAGTAATCTATTAAAAATGATGATCAAAGCAGAGGTCTGAGTGATGTGAAGGCAAGAACCAAGAAAAGCAGGCAGGGTCTAGAAGTTAGAAAAGGTAAAGAATTCTCCCCTAGAGCCTCCAGAAGGAACAAAGTCCTACCAACCCATTTTGGACTTCTGGCCTCCAGAACTGCAACATAAACCCACATTGTTTTAAGCTAACAACAACAACAACAAAGGGATCTATTTACACTTCAAATTTAACTTGGAAAACAAACACTACAATAGAAGAGGCTACATCTGCCACAAAAAAAAGTCACACATTTAGATCCTTTAAGAAGAACATGCAGACAACTACTGCTAGATATTATAGGATACTGAGCATTTTCTGAATCCATGAAGAATGATAAAGACAGTTGGAGTATCATTTTAGAATTAAATAGTATATTACATTCTAACTCTGTAAAAAGCAATAAAATGGTATGACACATCAGTCCCTATTATCCAAAATGCAAAATTAAAAAGGAATTTAATTTTTAAATTATAACAACTCAAGCGCACCATATTGTAAATGTTTTAAAAAGAAAAATGTGTTGCTTTCTATGTGAAATTTCACTTGACTTTAGAAACCAATCCAAATTTTATTTCACTCGAAACATCCATCCCATGTAGCATTACGATATGAGGGTCTCTGGTTAAGCCTGGGGTAACATAGCTGATCACATTAAAAAGTATTCAAATTATCACAAGTTATAATGTATTGTTTTACCTTTAGCATTCAGTGAGCTGAGTTACCTAGACTTAATGGCTCATGGCACATTATCATTATTTTCTTTATTTATTCCTTTTTATCTCCATAACCTACTCCCATGCACTGGGTCTCACAGCCATTCTAATGTGTTTAATGAGTATTTTACATAAGTGTTCTTACAGGATGTGTACTGTGCTATGCTTATGAATTTTTAAACCACATAAATGATAAATATACCTCTCACACTGTTACATTTTCCACCAAGTACTATATTCTTAAGACCCATTCATTTTGCTGTTATTTATCTAATCTAATCAGCTGCTTCTAATGGCTGCAGATAACTCTATGATGTGCACCCACCATTCTACTGCTCCCTCTACTAGCAACCAGCAATGGTCACAACATTACCTTCCACTCCCCTCAACCACGAATAACCCATCAGGGAATAATGTTGGGCATGTTCTTTTAGGGACCTATGGACACATTCCAGTGTCCACCTGTAGGAACAAAATTGCCTGGACACAGAGTAAATAACTAGTTAATTGGCTTAAGTAATGCCAGACTGCTTTCCAGAACAGCTGCCCCAGTCTGTGCTCCCGCCAGGAACACCACACAAGGTCTCCTATTTAACCTTCCCTTCTCTCATTTAGCTTTGCCTCTTACTAGCTCCATAAGGACAATGAACGAGTCCACCTCTGAATCTGCTTTTTCTTTTCCCTGAGACTGTTTACTCCAATTTACTGATAATGGTTGCTGTGAGACACAAATTTAAAGAAATAACATGAAAATACTTAAAAATACACAGTTGTCTACAAATTAAGCAATATGGTTGTAATTTTTATAATTTCTAATTATACTGTCATTCTCCCCCATCTTACCCTCCAGAAGAAAGGAGATAAGTAGATAAACTTGAAGCTTGGAAAATGAAACCTTCTCTTGGATACCTAAATATTGGAGGAAACTGAAACAGAATTAGGAAAATACTTTCTCTTCTTTACTGACTCATCTATGTATTTTTTAACCAAATATTTCATTAAGGACTATGTATCTGGCACTCTACTAGGACTAACATATAAAAATTAATACAGCAAATATTCACACAGTGCACAACCAAATTTTCCATCGATGTCTTGAATTTTGTACATTCATTTTATTCCTAGATGTAATTACTTCAAAGATGGTAGCTTCTGATAGCACAGAATAATAGCTCCTTTTATGCAGTACCTACTATATCAACATGTCATGTATATTTCCTCAAACATTCAGAACAATCCTGCAATGTGGATGTTGTTACCCTACTTTCTCATATAAGGAAACAGATAAAGTTAAGTTATTTGCCCAATAGAGCAATTAAACAGTAAAGCTAGAAAACCTTAGTACATTATTCTAAGAGTTCAGGCTTTCTCTTTCCGCTCCACCATATTTCCTCTTAAAAGATACGTTCAAAGATATATTTAGTAGAGGGCAGACTATTGGAGGGGCTATCAGGATATTAACAAAGTAGAGAAATTAAAAAGATGCAGATATAATTCAACAATAAACAGTACCATTTATTTAATACTGATTATGTCCCAAGTGTTTTGTGTGCATTATTCATAATCCTTATAAAAATATTGAAAAGGAGGTGTTCTTATCCTCTGTTTCAAAGGCGTGGAAACAAAGATTTAGCTTACCAAGGTCACCCAGTTGTTAACTAGTAAAACTCAGGCTAAAACACAGGTCTTCCTAATTCTAAAAGCATGCTTTTTGATTGTAATGAGTACTTCTATAAGAGCAATGGAAATGTTCTAAAATTAGATTGTGGTGAGGGTTTTCCAACTTTGTAATTATTCTACAATTTACTAAATTGTACGCTTAAAATGGGTGGATTTTATGTATATACATTATATCTCAATAAAGCTGCTTTAAAAACTTGTAGTTTTCTCTTTTCAACTTTCATCCACAGTTAAAATCATATTTTCAAAAATTCTCAGATTAAGTATATGCCAAGGAACAATTCTCTCACAGACTTCTACTTCCCTTCCATTCAGACCTGAGATCATTCATTCCTTAGAGATGTGAGGTACAAATTATACCTCAGTAAACACGCACACACACCAACCATAACTAAGGGCAGAAAAATTTATTATGCCTAACTTAACCTCCATAGAAATAGGGTTTTAAAATCCTGTTCTCCCATTGTAATGTCTAAAAAACCAGGTACAAACTTCAGTTCTCTCATTTCTAATCCAGGCATCTGAGAGTCTACTTGATATTTATTTTGTTGTCAATGGAAGAGAACTGATCAACTGTTCTGAATGCAAGAGTCCTTTCTTAAAAATTCATTTAGATAACCTGATAAATTATAACATTCTGGAGAGTAAAAATTCATTATTTTTTAACCATGCTTTCCCTATGTGTGCCTGATATCTGGAAAGTGCTAAATATATTTTGGATAAATAAATTACTGATTGAGCTAAAAATATTCAGTGCATTTCACTGTTTGTAAGTGGTGTGCTAGAACTAGCTGATACTAGCTACCAAGAGAGCCAAATCTTTCCATCTCTTCCCAACTCCACGTTCACCTTCCATTGGCAGCTTGAAATCAGCCATGATGGAAGTATTTGGTGATACTGTGCTTTATAATAAGAAATTTATATTTGCTCTTCAACTCCATTCCTGGCAAAAAAACTCCTAAAACCCTTGGAACGTCCTAAGTGATGAGAGTTGTAAAGGTGCCTTGCTATGTTAATGAGATTTGGAGGGAAGCTCCTAAGGGCAGGGGCTGACTGCCTGTGGAGCCAACCTATGTGATCAGAGGGTTGGAATTTTCAGTCTCAGCCTCCAGAAGGCCAGGAAGAAGAAAGAAACTGGAAGTTGAATGATGCCCAAAAGGTCAATGATTTAATCAGTCTTGTCTGTGTAATGAAGCCTCCATAAAACCCCAAAATGATGGGGTTCGGAGAGTTTACAAGTTAGTGAACACATGGATATTTGGGGAAAATGGCATGCTTGTAGAGGGCTCCAAGACCCTTCCCCATACCTTGCCTATACATCTAGCTGTTCCTGAGTTATACCCTTTTCTAATAAACCAGTCACCTTGTAAGTGAAATGTTTTTCTCAGTTTTGTGAGCTGCTCTAGCAAACAGAACCCAAGAAGGAGGTCCCTGAAACCTCCTATCTATAGCCAGTTGGCCAGAAGCCCAGGTAATAACTTGGGCTTGCAGCTGGCATCTGAAGGGGATGAGGGGGCAGTGTGGTGGGACTGAGCCTGTAACCTATGGGATCTGGTGCTACCTCTGCTTGCTTATTGTGGGGAAAACCTTACCCCCAAACATTCATGTTGGAATTGGTGACCAGAATTCTTGCACTTGCACAAAAGAAATACATACATGCTATAAACAGGGTTTTGTTTTTTTGTTCTTTTTGGAGACCCAGTTTACCAACATACCATTGATACCTCAAATTTAAGAAAAAGAAAAGATGAAAAACTCAAGGATTCACAGAAGTCCAGAAGCTATCCCAATGCTCTCCATTTACTATGTTAGGTTGTCCCTCTTTTCCAGTCCATTTGAATCCCTTGTCTTTGGTGAGTGTTCAATTACCATCCCAAACTCAGAGAGTCCTCTTGCTATCAATCCCCTTGGAACTAATAAATTTTTTATACTTTAAGATGTTATCAGTGGCAAAGAATCCACTTGAATACTACAACTAATATCTGAATTCAGCAAAGTTGCAGGAAACAAAATTAATACACAGAAATCTGTTGCATTCCTATACACTAACGATGAACTAGCAGAAAGAGAAATCAGGAAAACAATTCCATTCACAATTGCATCAAAAAGAATAAAATACCTAGGAATAAACCTAATCAAGGAAGTGAAAGCCCTATACCCTGAAAACTACAAGACACTCCTAAGAGAAATTAAAGACTAATTAAAGAGAAATTAAACACTAATAAGTGGAAATTCATCCCATGCTCTTGGGTAGGAAGAATTATATTGTCAAAATGGCCATCCCGCCTAAAGCAATCTACAGATTCAATGCAATCCTTATCAAAATACTGACAGCATTCTTCAACAAACTGGAACAAATAGTTCTAAAATTCATATGGAAACATAAAAGACTCTGAATAGCCAAAGCAATCCTGAGAAGGAAGAATAAAGCAGGAGGGATTACACTCCCCAACTTCAAACTCTACTACAAAGCCATAGTAATCAAGACAATTTGGTACTGGCACAAGGACAGACCCATCAACCAGTGAACAGAACAAAGAGTTCAGATAATAACCCAAGCATATATGGTCAATTAATATACAATAAAGGAGCCATGGATATACAACGGGGAAATGACAGCCTCTTCAACAGCTGGTGTTAGCAAAACTGGACAGCTAAACATGTAAGAGAATGAAACTGGATTACTGTCTAACTCCATACACAAAAGTAAACTCAAAATGGATCAAAGACCTGAATGTAAGTCATGAAACCATAAAACTCTTAGAAGAAAACATAGGCAAAAATCTCTTGAATATAAACATGAGCAACTTTTTCATGAACATATCTCCCTGGGCAAGGGAAACAAAAGCAAGAATGAACAAGTGGGACTATATCAAACTAAAAACTTCTGTACAGCAAAGGACACCATCAATAGAACAAAAAGGCATCCTATAGTATGGGAGAATATGTTCGTAAATGAAATATCTGATAAGGGGTTGACATCCAAAATATATAAAGAGCTCACATGCCTTAGCAAACAAAAAGCAAAAAAATGGGCAGAGGAGCTGAACAGACACTGTTCCAAAAAAGAAATTCAGATGGCCAACAGGTACATGAAAAGATGCTCCACATCGCTACTCATCAGAGAAATGCAAATTAAAACCACAATGAGATATCACCTCACTCCAGTAAGGATGGTCACCATCCAAAAGACAAACAACAACAAATGTTGGCGAGGATGTCAAGAAAGGGGAACCCTCCTACACTGATGGTGGGAATGTAAATTAGTTCAACCATTGTGGAAAGCAGTGTGGAGGTTCCTCAAAAACAGAAATACCCTTTGACCCAGGAATTCCACTTCTAGGAATTCCACTCCGAGTTTGAAAAAGACATATGCAACCCTATGTTTATCGCAGCACTCTTTACAATAGCCAAGATACGGAAGCAACCTAAGTGTCCATCAGTAGATGAATGGATGAAAAGATGTGGTATGTATACACAATAGAATATTATTCAGCCATAAGAAAAAAACAAATCCTACCATTTGCAACAACATGGATGGAGCTAGAGAGTATTATGCTCAGTGAAATAAGCCAGACAGAGAAAGACAAGTACCAAATGATTTCACTCATCTGTGGAGTATAAGAACAAAGCAAAAACTGAAGGAACAAAACAGCAGCAGACTCACAGAACCCAAGAATGGACTAAGAGTTACCAAAGGGAAAGGGACTGGGGAGGATGGGTAGGAGTGATAAGGGGAATAAGGAGCATTAAGATTAGCACACATAACATAGTGGGGGACATAGGGAAGGCAGTATAGCACAGAGAAGACAAGTAGTGACTCTATAGCATCTTACTACGCTGATGGTCAGTGACTGTAATGCGGTATGTGGTGGGGACTTGAGAATGGGGTGAATCTAGTAACCATAATGTTGCTCATGTGATTGTATATTAATAATACCAAAATTAAAAAATAAATAAAAAGATGTTATCAGTGGCAGAAAAGCCAATTTCTTTAAAGTCAGGTTTTTTGGGAAATACAAACAATATAATATAAAGTAAGAAGTTCCCAACATTTGTAAAATTATCCTAACATCAGGAATGCCAAAATATGATGGAAAAAATTCTTCTGAGAAACAAGGAAATGTATCACTTTATTACTAATTACATCTCTCTTTTAACATTTAAAATAGTTTTAAATTACATAGATAACTATTTCAGCTGGAATAGAACTTAGAATCAGTTTATTCCAACTCTTTCCTTTTTCCAGTGGAGAAGCTGAAGCCCAGCTGGTGATAAAATTCTGAGGTTACAGAGCAATTCTGAGGTTACAGAGCTATTTAGTTGGAGAGCATGGCCTCCATTCCCAGGCTCCTGATTTCACCATCATTGTTCTGACCACTACTCAAGAGGTTCCAATTCAGTTTCAGCCCTGAACTGGTTCAATAGTGAACCACAACTCACATAGCCTTCCTAAAGCTCGGTTTGTTCATGTACAAAATAGTCGGGTAATAATACCTACCCTATGGTGTGTTTTGAAGCATATACCATCTACCAAGAGAAACACAAGAAATCACTACTGTTATTATTAAAGATGCATATGTCTTCTCTATCCAGATTATCATGGACTTTTTTTTTAATGTATAAGGATATTTATTTGCAGCATTATCTGTAGGGTAAAACCAGAAACAAGATAAATATTAATAGGGAAATTAGTAAATAAATTATGGTCTCTCTATATTATGAATATTTAGCAACCATTAAAAAGAATAAATTGCAGCACCTTTCTAAACAGTTCTCTGTGCCTTTCTGCAAATGTTTTCATCTTGTGGCATTTTTCAGTGTAGAAATTATAAAGTATAAGTCTATTTCATGATGCACCTCTCCTTAAATTTTAGGTGACTTTGCCAACATTTCCCCTTCTTGATTATACACTAAAACCCAGACTAAATTTGAGACATATGATTAAATGATACCAAAGATCTAGACATGGCAAAATATTGTAACAACTTGGTATGGTGATAGCTGGTACCTAGAATTATCATGTATATAAATGTTGAATCACTGTGTTGTACACCTGAAACTAATGTAATGTAATACTGTGTGTCAACTACCCTTCAATAAAAAAAAAAAAAAAAGAATAGTAAAAAAAAAAAAAAAAAAGATCTAGACATGGAATTTTACGAGAGTAAAAACCAAGTACTTTTCACGTGTTAGGAGCTCAAAAATATTGTTCAAATTGTTAAAGCTGCTCCTAAATATGAATGCCAAATTCTTGCTGTCATTTATTTTATCGTTCATTCAACATTAATTGAAGGCCTACTGTGTGTCAAGCCCTGTGTTTGATGCTAAAGAGCAAAGTGGCACTCAGATTTTATTTTGCCAGATTCCATGTAAAATGTCATGACATGAAAAGGGAAAAAGAGAAGCCCCACATTTGTATGGCAGATCCTTGGCATTAAACCCTGGGATTACTCAGAGAGGCTGTACAGGGCAGAAATGTGGTTCAATGCTGGAGGGACAAAATAGCTACTAATGAATCACCTTAGTTATCTTTAAAACACTTTTAGAAACACCATTCCAATTCAGCAGCACATAGTTCTTTTTTTTTTACAGTGGCTTTTAAATTCATTTCCATTCTGCCTCTTTCCTCTACCAGGTCAGATCCAAATATTCATGCCCTGCCTAGAAAACAAGATGTACATTAGGGCCCCAAATTTTCAATATTTCTCTTTTTTTTAATATTATCTGAAAATGGAAGTAATTAAGCACCATCTGATGGCAGAAATATCAAAATAATTTCTTTCACATTTTAAAGCTCTAACTCTAATATTAGTTCACTTAATCTGTTTATTAATACACATTATCAAGTACCAAAGACAGTGTATTCTGAGAAAAATACTATCATCTACTCAGATCTGAAGACATATAACTTTCACGTGACTACTTTCTTCTTGCCCAACATAAGATACTTGCTAATAAATCCATCTAGGAGCTCCTCCAAGAAAGGAAACTCTGGAGTAATTTTCATAAGACATCAAAGAATTGGTATTATTTTGGTGCCATTGGTCTCATGTGCATGGTCAAACAGGAACCTGATTGGTTCCTGAAAAAATCCACTGAAAGACAGACAAATCCATTGAAAGATACAGTTTGCCCACTCTCAAACATACCAGAACAAGTGTCCAGGGTGTATTACAGTCATGACTATGGCTTTTGAAGACGTTGCTATCCTTTAGGGTTTAATTAGGAAAGAAGATACCCAAACAGATCCTGCACTTAACTTTGATAGCACTTTCAATCTATAACCACAGCTGGGCTTCTAACACTTAAAAAACATATATAATGGAAAATAGACAATGTTAAAATAACTTTAACAATTATGTCATCCAAAAGATAAATAACAAGTGTAGGCAAGGAGGTAGGGAAATGTGAACCCTCCAACAGTGTTGGTGGGAATGTAAAGTGGTACAACCACTGTGGAAAGCAGTACGGAAGTTCCTCAAAAAACTAAAAACAGAAATACCATATGATTGAGTAATTCCACTTCTAGGAATTTACCCAAGAAAACAAAACCCCTATGTTTATTGCCACACTATTTACAATAGCCGAGATATGGAAGCAACCTAAGTGTCCATCAATAGATGAATGGATAAAGAAGATGTGGTTGACATATACAGTGGGATATTATTCAGCTATAAAAAAGACAGAAATCCTGCCATTTGTGACAACATGGATGGACCTGTAGGATATTATGCTAAGTGAAATAAGCCAGGTGGAGAAAGACAAATACCATACAATTTCACTTATTTGTGGAATATAAAAACAAAACAAAACAAAATGAACAAAATAGCACTAGACTCACAGGCACTGAGAAGTGACTGTTAGTTACCATGGGGGAGGTGTTTGGGTGGGGGGGGGAGGGTGAGAGGGATAAAAGGACACAAAAATTCTCAATCATAATATAAGTTGGTCACAGGAATGGTAGTACAGCATGGAGAATATAGCCAACAATTCTGTAACATCTTTCTATGTTGACAGATAATAGCTGCACTAGTGGGGGGTAAGAATTTAATAATATGGGTAACTGTTGAACCACTGTATTGCCATACCTCAATAATACCATGGATAAAAGGCAACTTTAAAAATCCAAGGTGTTTTCACATATTGACATAGGATGAATATGAAACATTAAATGGCCCTCTTGTTCCAGGTACCTTAGCATTAACCTAACCTCTCAATGACATTCATATTTGAAAGACTCAAGAGTAGAGTTATGTGAACAGTCCAGTCAATATATACAGGGAAAGGTTACTTCAGATCTGATTAGATCATTAGTAACCTTGATTTTTTTCAGAAGGGTAGACTCTAATAAGTTTGGAGACCTTGTATGAGGGCTAAACATTCCAATTAAAATTCATTAATTCAGAATGTTCTTGAGTGAAAGTGTCAAATAGTTGGTCTCATCAATTTCAGTTATTAAGTTTATTCAAAAATATAAAAATGCCGTAAATACCATTTATATAGGCTAGCATCTCACATGAACTCCAATTTAGATTATAATGATTTCCTACAACTACAGCAACATATTCTAAAAGTATACACTTGCTCATTTTAAAAAATGGGTAACTTAAATTTAAAACTTACTAATTGGAAATCAACCTAAGAACAAACACTGAGAGTCCAAAACAAGTATATTCTTTTGAATTACCAAAATATTATTCTAGAATTAGGCAGACTCACTTGCTCTATAAACCCATTAACACTGCAAAAGAAAAAAAAAATTAAATACGGAATAAAGGAAAACCACAGTTCTAATGCAGCACTGCCACACGAATGCAAACAAATTCAAAATCCACAGTGTTTCCTTGGATCCCAAAACACACCGTTGGTCTTTCTATTGTCTGAGGACATTGAGCCACACATTCTCTACAGATTATGAAACAGATATTTATTTATGCTTTAACAAACAGAACACAAAGAACCATCATAAATGGTTCACCATAAATAAACATCCATAGTCCAGATTCACAACCCAACTCATCCTCTACTGATTTTAGAACTAAGAGAAACTGGCCCTCTACTTATTAGCAGCTGTATTGAAGAAACTCAATGGATCACTTTATTTCAGTTCGTTTCTGTTTCAGAGTGAGTGATTTTAATGTTACATTCACTTTCAATATTGAATATGTGTTTCCTTAAAGATGAACCCGTTTGAGCCCAGGTCAGCAGATTATATGGATGCCAGAACTGCAAAGGCAGCAATCTGTGTCCACTCTGAGACGTTCTCCCCCCAGTTTTCCTACTAGAGCCTTCCTGAAGGGGCCTACCCTGGTGGAATAAGGTCTGGTTATAACCCTAGCATGACTCCTGACAGCGCTTTTAAGAAAAGGTGGCCTCTTTCAAAATCAGACAAGCCATACATTCTCAAACAAGCAAATTTAAAACTCACAAACAAGGCAGCAATGAAAACCACCAATAAAGTCTGTCAAGACCGAAGAGTCTTATTTTGAAGGCTTCCGTTTGATTCCCTGAGGATTTCTAGAGTGACAACTAAAGGAAAGACGTAAGGGCCAGGAGAGTTGTATGCGTCAAAGGCAATTCTACATAATACGAAACTAGGTAAATTACTGTGTTCACAGCTACTCAAATGTGCCTTATTTTAAAAAGGCAGTATTTTTTTTTTTAATAGATAACGCATGCACACGGTTTAAGGGCAAAAACAGAATTCCCAACAGGTTGGTGAAAATAAGTCTTCCTCCCGCCCATCCCGCAGGTCCGTCACCAAGGTCAACTACTGTTTCTTAGTCCCCCTCTTGACATTCTATGCACATACGAACATACGCGAGTGTTTTCAACCAATTACCCTGTATTATACACACAGTGGCAGCTGCAAAATTGCTACTGAACGCTTCTGGGCTTCAAGGTGGCAATCCGCTGGGGGCTGGGAAGAAGGAGACTTGAAGCTGCAGTTTTGCATATCATGTACCGGTTTTTACTTTCTGTGTGTTTTACTTAACATGTCTATGCAAATTAAAGCTCCCGAAGATTAGGGGAGAAAGTAAACCCACGGCAAGCCACCACCTCCTGGCCCTGCACGACATCCTCACTGGTCTGCGCTTAGACTAGGTCCAATCTTTAAAGCATATTTTGTATTCTCACTGGATTAAATGGAGTATCTCGACTCATCTTTAAGGGAAAAAAAAAACTTTTTCCCGAAGGTTAACTCTCAAAACCAGGTGATTTTCTCCGCGCCAAACACATAGCCTATCTGGTCGTGTCCTAAGGAAGGGTCCAGCCTGGCAGTGAGCTGGAGGGGCGAGCCAAGACCGGAGAAGCCCAAAGACGGGTACCCCGAAGAGATGCGGGAGCCCCGAGCGCTGGGCCGCGCTTTTCTTCCAGGCAAATGTTGCGAAGCACAAGCCCCAAGTCCTTGCCCTTGCGCCCTCCCGCTTTTCTCGGGATGCTCTAGAGCTGGGGCAGCTTCGAGCTCACGCCTCTGCCCGGGGCCTCAACTTCAGTCCCTAGCCCTGGACGCCCCGGACCCGTCGCCCTGCGGGGTCGGGGCCCCCTCCGCTGGCCTTCCCGGCGCCGCCCGCCACCCCAAGAAGGCAGGGCTCCAGGCAGCACCCCTGCGCGCCCCGGCTCCCGGGCCCCCGCCCCCAGCCTGGGGCCCCCGTGCGCCCCACCGCGAAGGAAGCTACAGGTAGGGGGGCGGAGCGGCGCGGCGCTCACCTGAGCCGGAGGGGTGCTCCCGGCGCCCGCTGGAGAGGAGGAGGTGGAGGAGGCCATGTTGTGGTTCTGAAACTGCTGCTCCTTCCAGGATCTCCGCTCTCCCCTCCCCGCCCCGCTCCTCCTGCCCCCAAATGTGGGACTTCTTAGCAGAAAGTTGGGCTGCGGCGCGGCAACGCCAAGCGCGGCCCTGCGGCGCCAGCCCCGAGCGGCGTCTCGCGCCCCGACCGTGTCCTCGGCGCCCGCCAGGTGCCCGCCCGGGCCGGTGTGCGGGGGGCGGGCTCCCGCTCAGGTAGGGGCGCGGCGGCGGGCCGGGCCCGCTGCCTTCGGGCCGCCCCTCCCGGCGAGCATGCCCAGTCGGCCGGCGCGCGGGGTCCGCGCCGCGGCGGGGCGCAGGAGCAGGCGCTGAGGGGTGGGGGGCCTTACCTGGGGAGGTGGCGAGCGGAGGGAGCTCTAGGAGGTCAGGGAGAGCAAGTGCTGTTCCCTGAGGGCTGCTGAATAGAGTTGCATTAGCCATCTCCATTATAATAACAAACTTTTAAAAAGGACAATATTCTCTGATTTGATTAATTGATGCTTATTGAAGTTTAAGTGAATAAAATCATTAGGCAATTTCGCGTTTGCTTTTTTGTTATTAATCCATAGTATCTAATCCACGTAAAAGCAGTGTTTGCAGGCCGACAGCTTCAAAACAACTTCCACAGCCTCCCACCCCACCCAGGTCCCAGCAGCACCCAGACTGGCTCCTCTACCCTGTCTAATTAAAAAATAAAATCTGTAGCCATCCTGGGTGTGAGGCAGGCATTGAGCCTCATCCAGCAAGGACCTCTGAGTGTCCTTATTCCTAGGAGCTCAAATGGCAAGGCTTTGCGGAACTCCAATCCTGCCCAAGGCTGGCAGACAGCTGCGTTCAGGATGCTACCCTCACAGAATTTACAATTCAGGTGTGGATACAGAGGGAGGCAACTGCCCAGCACATGATGCCTCCCAACAGGAGAGCCTCTCACTTAATCAGTGCACCAGGCAGGCTAGGGCATTAAAAATGACAGCAAACACATTGGTAAGAAAGTTACTCACTTTTCAGTTCTTTCAGTTCTGCTGATTACAGTATGAAGAAAGTGTTCTCTCTTTAAACATTTGCTAACCTCCCTATTTATCAAAGAGCAGCCCCCCAGGCTCATGCCCTAGGAAAGCACTGGGATATCTAACTGGGATTTATAGCATTGTTAAGTTTCCATTGTTTAGTTTCATTGTTCATTGTTACTGTTACTTTCTATTTACGGCAAGTGAAAAAGGTTTTCTATTTAGGGTTGGGATCCAAAGTTTCATTTTCAAGTAAGTGTATGTAAGTTTTTAAAATTTAAATAAAGTAGAGACAGTAATAGTTCAGATGGGACTGAAATAAAGCAAAAATTCTAGAGGTAGGGAATGACTGAAATGTGGGAAACTGACAATTTTTCATCAGCTAGTGATAGCTAAATGCCAGAATAACTCTGTAACCAGAGAGCAGTGACTTGGCTCTGCCTCCAGTTTAACACCTACCTCACTTCCTCCATAACACATAAAGCTGAAATAATATCTAATGGTATCAGCTCTGTGTTAGAACTCTGTACTAAGTACCTTATTCATATTATCTCATTTAGTCCTAACAAAGTCCTTGCACAATCTGGAAATCGAGCCTCAGAAACTTCATTTTAGCCAAGGTCACAAACTAATAGAGCACCAATGACTCTATAGTTTGGACATTCTTGAGTTTTAAAAGCCAGTTAAGAATTTAGCAAGTACACAAACGTCCTGAAATTCTATGTTAAATTCTGTGTGCTGTTTCATAGGAGAAGGTACATAGTTGTCATCAACTTTTCAAAGAGATCTGTATGTCCCTCAAAAGTTTAAGACCCACTATTACCATTACTTACAAGACATTTCCATGCTGTGGATTATAAGGTCCATGGAGGCAAATGACCTATCGTATTAGATGTTTACATGTCTAGCCTGGTGCTTTATCTGCTCAGCTGCTCACAGGCCTCGGCTGGGCTAAATCAAAAGCAGACAATACAGGCCACAAGAATGGGGCATGGGGTGGAGGTTGGGAAAAGCATCACCTTGGTAAATCCTACACAAACAGGTACTATACACACCAGCTGCCTGGCACCCATACAGACATAAAAACCATGTCACACAAGTGACAAGCAGCCAAGCAGGTAGATAATAGAAGGAGGAAGGGACAAAAACTGCCCTGGTAGTGAGCACAAGAAGCAGCCCCCGGGGGATGAGCCCAGGAAGACATGCTTTCCCGTGGAATTCTCCCAGGCTTTCAAGATGGCCGTCTGATTCTGAGAAACACTTGTGTGCAGGTTAAACAGACTTTCTCCAGAGGCAGGCTGCAACACAACCAAAAAAGCTGACTACACAGCATCTCCCCTATTTATAAAACTAAAATTAAACCAAAACCTTTCCATACAGCCCTTAACTGCATGGAAATTTGTCCCCCTCTCTATCCCTCCCTGCACAGCCAAGTGTCTTAAGAAGACAGTAGTCAGCACAGTGTCCCCACTTCCTCACTTGCACACTCCTTTAATCATTGTTTCAGGGCCTCTGCCCCTCCTCAGCTACTGAAACTGCTCCTCCCAAATCACCATTGACCTCCTATTTTCCCTATCCGGTCTTCATCTAGGTTGATCTTTCAAGGGCACTTAACACGATTGTTGGTTACCTTCCCTTCTCCTTAAATATTTTCTAGGATTTTGACCTCAGTCTTCCTCACTTCTCATACCCTATTCGGTCTCTCTGTAATCTCATCCACACTGAGGCTTCAGCTACCACATGCTGACTCCCAAATCCAGCTAAGACAATTTCCCTGAGCCCCAGGCCCAAATTTCATCATGTCCAAAGTGGAATGCCATGCAACACAGAACTTGAAGCCAGGACAGGAAGCTTGGAAATCCTGGCTCCTATCAGATCCTAATTCCTAAATAATTCTTTATCCCCACTATGTTCCTGCCTTTGCCCTTCTACTTGCTAAGATTTACTGAGCAATTGCTACGTGCCAAATCTGCCAACTTGCAGTTTCTCATCATCACTCACCTAGACGACTACAATCTCCTCAATTTTGCGCAGAGGATCAGCTCTGTCATCTAATATTATGATTTCCCTGTAAGTTCACATCTGCTCTCATGCATACACACTGTTCAAACATTTAAATAGCTCTCTTTATCCTTCAAGACAAAGGTTAGATCTAGCAACAGCCTCTGACCATTGCTTCAACCTGATCTTGGCTGTTCTCCATCAGCATTTCCACCTCCGTGCCCTTCTTTCTCTATGTCTTCCTCAGGTGCACCACACACACATAGCCATTCTGAATTACTTGCAGCCTCTCCAGATGCCAACCCTGTTGTCTTTCTGCAGACTGTCCCTACTGCCTGGAATACTCTTCTTCCCATCCTCCAGTTCTCTGCCTTCTCCATCGTCGCTGTGAATTTAACTCCTATTCATCCAGCAAGACTCTATTTAGAAAATACATCTTTAAGGAATCCTTCCCTGACCACTTTAATATTAAAATATGGTTCATTACCCTTTCTTTTTTTTCCAAAACACCCTGCAGCATACTTTTAATTATTTTGAAAAATAGGCCCACACTTTTCTGCAATTCAGAAATCTTAAAAGTTAGGAAAATCAACAACCTACGCTCAGCTGATGTGAGGCTTTTTATAGTCTTTATTCCATGTAATGTGAATAGGATATGTTTTAATTATGGGGCACTGCCCCAAACCCTTCTATGTGTGCTATATAATATACAGTTTGTGCACCATATTAACATTCTAGAAATTCAGAATTGTGAAACACTTCTCCTTCAAAGGGTTTTAGAAAAAGGGTATAGACCTATATAACCATTGCTTTCCTTGTCTGAGTCCCCTTGTAATCTAAATCTTGAAGCTTCAGCTGTATCTTTTTCATGCACAAATCCCCAGTATCTAATGCAATGTCTGGCTCAATGGAAGTTTGTTGACTAAATTAAGGATATATTTATGAACTGGGACTGTATTTCATAGGACTGATTCCCAAGGTTGAAACCTGATACCTCTCCTTGCTTCCTGCATGGCTATCCCTCTTCTGGGCTACAGTGTACTTTGCACGCACATCAAATTTCTCTCTGTATAATTCTTCTTTGTATATCTATGTCTCCACTGAGACTGAGCAAATTGAAAGTAGACGATAATATGTTAATCTTTATATTTCTGGGTTCACAGTGCCCAGCATGTTGTCAGACATGTTACATACTGGTTCAATACATTTTGTAGAATGATGGAGGGCAGAAAAGAACAGAGGGGAGAGAGGGAAGAATGGTAGATAAAAAAGCAGGATGGAAGAAATCTGGGTAAAGATGATTTCGTCTCTTTTGAGAGGACTCTAATGTGAGTGTTCCAAATTCATCACTTCATGATATTTGTCATATTGTACATCACCTTTATTACTTAATATTTTTATTTAAATTAACTCATCTAAACATATTCATTTCAAAAGAAATATTATCTTATGATGTTAATGGAAAACCACTTTCACTTGCACTAAACAGATATGATGAAAACAAAATATTGTTAATTTTTTATCTTATTCTGTATTCTGCCTGAGGCCTTCTCTGTTAAAAAGGAAACTTAGTGAGTGTTAAGGGGGCATGAGCAGTGGCACTAGATGCAAACTGTCTCCTAGCTGTTAACAGAAGGAGTGAAAAAGAACTAAGAGGTAATATCTTATTATATGGTTCAGTATTATTTAATGCGCTGTCTGTAAGCCACCTAATGTTATCTCCAGAACCACAGTAGAAAGATTATGTGAACTTTCCTCTCTTTCCCTCACTCTGCTTCTACACTTACAGTATTTCTCCACAACTCCAATTAGACACTCTATTCGTTCCAGAGTACTTTCTACTATAATTAGACTCTAACTCATGACTATGTTTAAACAGTAGGAATTTCCCACCTGGCCATTTGCAAGAGAAAAAAAAAAACTGATTTCTTACATGATGTCTATGGAATCTGCAGTAAAAAAAGGAAACAAGCGTTAGTACAAAAATTTTTACCTGTGAGGAAAAATTGTTTAAGTTCAGATTATGGTTAGTGAATGTGTGTTTATTTCATAAAATTAGCAAGTAATAGAAAAAACATTTCTCAAATAAAAGAAACATATCTTTGGTCACTACTACCAATAGGGATTATGGTTGAATGTAGAAATAAGTCCCTTAATTTGTAAATTTTATGAGGGAAAACAGCTCACCAAGCACAAAGTTGAACCAAAATATTTTCTGTCTTGTGGCTTTTGGACTTTCTCCCACTTATGGTCTCAACTGGGTGGAAATTCATACTTCTAAATATACAATAAAGATCATGGTTAGCAATATTTTTATCAAGGACAACTGGAATAAGAGTATAATGTTTATTAAGTTTTTCAATCCCATGTAGCATATAATTAAGTTATTCATTTTAGTGTCTATTTCTATTACTTAATTCCTTAAATTTCTTAAATATTTGAAAGAAATAGAGATTATTCTGGTATCTCCTATGTAATGAGAAACACTATCTAAATCAACATATCTGAGATAACTAATTACTGATTTAAAAAACCCATCAGGGTGAAGTCTATGAAATGGGTAATAAATTTCATAGTAATAATAAACTTCATAATATTAATTAGCTTCATAGTAGAGTCACAGAAGAGAAAAGATCAGTGTGGTTAAGTTTACTTTATCTCCATACTTTGATTAGAATAACTTTTCCTCAATTCCTCCTACTCATTCAGGTCTGTGATTTCAAAAACTATATATAAAGGGATGATAATATATCAATAATACCAATATTAATCCTCAAATGTATATATAAAAAATTGAAGAATTAGGAGAAGTGCAAGTTGCAGTGCTCCAAAATCTTGAGACTATAGACTATCTACTGTTAAAAGAACATATGGGATGTGAACAGTTCCCAGGAATGTGTTGTTTTAATTTGTCTGATTTTTCTCAAACTATTCAAATTCAGTTAGACAATATCCATCATATCACTGATAAGTTTTCACAAATGCCCAGGGTGCCTAACTGGTTTTCTTGGTTTCACTGAATATGGCTGGTAATTGTAGGTCTGCTTTTGTTATGTAGCTGTATTCCTATTATGTTAATGTGTGTATGCAATTTAATTAGTAGTTTAAAACCTATACATGCTTGTTACTCTACAAGAAGATATGTCAAAGAAACAATCAATCTTCCCATGTTTTCTTCCATCTGCTACTTCTATAGCTTTTCTTCTTCCTTCCTAATTACAACCCTTTAGTAGAATTCGTGCCTCATATCGAAAATTACCGAGTATCATAATTCTTCCAAGTGGTAAAGATACCTCAAGACAAATGCTGGGCATAGAAGGCACAGGGCACAAATCTGCAAAGAAGTAAAAAGCTAACCTTTTCAAACAATATTGCTTCTCTCTCACTTACCAACTTTACATTTCCCTGTATGGCCCCAGAAAATGACTGGTTAGCCAGAGACGGGTAAGATTCCTCAAGGGAGGAACAACCTAAGACAGGCACAGTCACAGGAGGGCCATCAGGTGAGAAATTGGGGATCAACAGAGTTGAGGCTTAGAACCTCACCCCCCCTGTTTTGAGAGAAATCTTCTGCATCTGTGGATGTTTTGTTGCCCTTGTCTAGCTTGGATTAACACATAGTCTACAGGCACACACCTGATCATCTACATTTGCCCTCTTACAACACTAAACTATGTTTTCTACCTTTATCTTGCATCTACCTACCACTTCAGCATTTTATTAAAATAATAATAATAATAATGAGGGAGAAATGTGAGATTCACATATAAATCAAGTGTAAAAATCAAACGAATAATCATATCTGACTTGATTGTTTATAGTTCATGATGCGTGATCAAAACCAAAAGTTTCTGTGATATGACTGCCCTTGCACTGTTCACCATGTAAGAACTTATTCACTATGTAAGAATTTGTTCACCGTGTAAGAACTTGTCCGTTATGCTTCAGAAGATTGGAGACTGTTGAAAATTAGGCTTGGGGTTGATTAATGATTGTGCATTGAGTCCCCTATACAGAATTTTATTGTTGTTAACAACCATTTGATCAATAAATATGAGAGATGCCCTCTCAAAAAAAAAAATTGACATAGAGCAAAACTAACTAGTTAGCAATGGGCATTGAATTGACCTTTCAGCCACGTATTAATAAGGAAAAGCAAACCTTTGCCTGAATTCCCAGTGAAATGAAAGAAAGGTGCTTTGGAAAGAAAAAGAAAGAGAGATTTTGGTTTGTTCATTGACATGGCATCTGAGATGCGGGGAAGGAATAAACGTGACACCTTGAGAACAAGATTTGGGAGAGTAAAAAGGAACAGATTTTGTTTAAAATATTTTCTTCCCACCCATACACTCTTTTTAGTTCTCTCTTGTTTCCTTTACTCTCCCCCATCCTGATTCTGCTAAACCAGAACCAAGCTCTCTTAATTCACATAAGTTTTATCTTCATCCCAAACAAAGGGGAAAAATAATCATCAAGTTCCCTGACCTACTCCAGATGCATGAAGCTCACAGCTTCAATGGAACTGCCTGTTTCAGTCTTTGTGTTCTGTAAAGCTGTTTCTAGTGGCCTTATGTGGGGGCTTCTGCACCTACGAGTCCTAACTGTATACCACTAGATTATATAAAATCTTGAATTTCAAATCAGAGTTGTTAAGTTCAAACTAGAAAAAATTAAATAAATAGCTAGGTAGCTAGATAGATAAATCAGATTTGATGAAAGTGGATGCACACCAACACAGCTCCCCAGGCCTGCCCCAAACCAGCTACACCCTCACAGCGTACCAAACATTTCTGAGCACTTAGACATCTTGTAACTAACAATTTCACTTTGCCCACTCTTCCCCTTGTCCACTCTTTCAAATATAAAATATGGCTTCCTTAAATTTCACACTGAAAGTTTTAGAGAGCCATAAGAAATTCTTGTGGACACTGTGAGGATATTGATATAACCAAAATTGGGATCACTGGCTTAGTAAAAATTATGAACTAGAGAAAAAGTCTTCAGAATCTTCATCCCAGGGCTATCCTTTCTTTATAATAGTACCATCGGTTTCTCTTCTGAACATACCCCTGGTGCTTCCACTTAATAACTGAGCAAGTTTCTATACTGCAAAAGGGTGCCGTATCCAAGCTCCATGTGCATCACAGTTACAGGAGAGTCAACTGTTTATGTTGAACTTTTTGGCAGATGGCCCTAAGAAAATCAGTATTTCGCAAATGTTTCCGACAGATGGAGATAAAGTGTCTTAAAGAAGGAGAGGGTCGTTCTTTATTCACACAGACATCCACCTGTGGTCCCCAGAAGGAAACATTAAACTGAAGGCCGTGAAAGCAGGGTTGGCAACTGCCACGTCTACCACTACATATCCCACCACCTAGCACAGGACCTAGTACCTACTTCTGCTGAGTTGTTTGTTGACTGCCAGACTGAACTCTGTATTTTATGTATGGCTCTTCCAATTTATCGATACACATATTTTCTGTTACTTATCTTCTCTTACACTGAATTCATAAATCTATAATGAACTATTTTAGCAGAAGTATTGACAAACAGTGGAAAGATACAAGTACCATACAAATATTACATTTTATTGCTTGGTTTATGTGCCAATGACATTTGAAGTTTATTTCAAATGCTTCCTTTTATTAATCACCTCTTTACAGCTTCCTTTTGGAAGAGCACTTAAAAATTATAGTGCGTGACATGCCACTGATATTTCTGTGAATGCACTGCCTCTGAGGTATATAGATCAGTACATCTGTCTTACATTCCTGCTACTCTTCCTTATAATCTAGACCTGGGGTTAGCCAACATTTTCTGCAAAGGGCCAGAGAGTAAGTATTTGGGTCTTGCAGACCATATTGTTAGTTTTACAACTACGCAGTTTCACTACTGTACCATGAGAACAACTATACCTAACAAAGGGACATTTCTATGTTCCAATAAAACTTATTTTTAAAAACTGGTAGGCCAAATGAGCAATAGTTTCCTGACTCCTGATCTGGATGCCAGCTTGCTTTCCTTTGGCTTTGTAGAAAGTCACTTAGTATATGCTGGACAACCTATTTATCTCATTTAATCTCTGAAACAAATCTCCAAGATGGATCTTTTTATCTACTTATTATGGGTGAGGAAATTAGGGCTTAGCAAGCTGACTCTGCTGGCTTCACTTAGCTAGTGAGTAGCCAGATCTGCCTGTGTGATAGCCCCACCCTTGTTCAGAGGACCCCACTTCTGGCCTGGAAAGCAGGTTTCCCTGCTTCCCTTCCTCCTTCCTATCTCAGAGCATTAAGAATGTTCTTTTTAAAATGTAAGTTAGACCATGTGACTGCCCTGTCTAAAACCCTCCAGTGGCTTCTACTGCCTTGGATTTAAAACCCAACTCCTTATCCTGCCTGCAAAGCCTGGCCTGGCCTGGAGCCTGCCTGCGTCTCTACCCTCACCCCCTGCCCTATCCCGCTCCTCCAGCCTAACTTCTGTTTCTGAGAAGTTCCCAGGCTCTCCTGGCCTTATGGCCGCTCCACAGGGTGCTCCTTCTGCCTGGAGCATCTTCCCACACTTCCGCCAGGTCTTTCCCAGGCACCTCCTTCTTGTCATTCAGATCTTAGCCGCATGGTCATTTTTTTCCCAGAAGCCTTCCCTGATCTTCCTATCTATGCTTTGTCATCAACCACTTTTCCCTCTGCATATTCTCTGGTCTATTGTTCATTGCCTGTCTGAACCACTAGAATGTAAGCTCTACACAAGCAGGGATCTCTTTCCCTCTTATTCATTCTGTATCAGCAGAGTATTCAGTAGTACTTGGTATATACAAAGGACTCAACAAACATTTACAAATATCTGCTGAATGGATGTTTATTAACAAAAATTCCACTCTTTTCATCACACTTTACCACTTCCCAGGACTGGCTGGGGTCACTTCTCATGAGACATATCATCGCAATTGGCTGCAGAAATAGTTGGTTTGTGTTCTCTCCACATTTCCTCAACTTATAACCCAAGGACATAAGTAAAGGAAAACAAAATACACCTACTATGTTTGGCTAATTAGCTCAATACAAAGATGATGATACGCTCCATTTAAAGAACTTTATAATGACGGCCACATCGTGGTGGGTTAAAATTCTGTTGTTTAGATGAACAGCCTTGCTGAAATTACCTCACTCTTAGAATGCCATTCTTCAACAGTCTCAAAAAATGAAAAAAATTATGGCCTAGAAGGGAAAAAATTTTATTTCACACTGAGTTCAGAGGAAATCCATGGGCTTTTCCCCATAATCATGCCCTGCCATGAATATGGTCATGTATGTTTTTCCTTGAAACTAGATTAAAAGTTCTTTAATAGTGGGGATCATGTTTCTTTGTAGTCTCATGATGTCGAACTCACAGTCATTTAATAAATGCTCAATGTCTTAAATAAAAAAATAAGGGAGGAGAGGAAACTGTAGAAGTGATTGATTTCAAGAGCCTGTTAAGAATCTGTACAGAGAAGTACAAGCACCAAATGATTTCTCTCTTTTGTGAAGTATAACAATGAAACAAAACTAAAGGAACAAAACAGCAGCAGACTCACAGACTCCAAGAAGGGACTAGCAGTTACCAAAGGGGAGGGGTGGGAGAGGGCGGGTGGGGAGGGAGGGAGAAGTGGATTGAGGGGTAGTATGATCGGCAAACACAGTGTTGGGGAGGTCACGGGGAAGACAGTGTAGCACAGAGTAGACAAGTAGTGACTCTGTGGCATCTTACTACACTGAGGGACAATGACTTCAATGGAGTACTGGGGGGACTTGATAATATGGGTGAATGTAGTAACCACAATATTTTTTCATGTGAAACCTTCATAAGAGTGTATATCAATGATGCTTTAATAAAAAAAAGAATATCTAAACATTTGTTTTGTAATACTAAAGAACATAGTTGTAGTAAGAAGTCAAGATCAGGAGTTAGAAGAGTTACTCAGGGGCCCTTACAATAGCTTCAACATTTTCAGTCTCCGTTTCCTTATGCATTAAAAATAGAAAAGGATTGAACTAGGTGATCTTAGGGTCTCTTCCAATGCTAAAATTCTATGATTTTACCAAGACATTAATCTCAACAGCTGAAGAGATAAGCCTGAAATTCAGTTAAGTAAGCCACATCGCCATTAACACCATTAGTACAAGAAATACAGAAAAAGAGCAACAAGGATATTTGGAACTACATTCTTCATTCACTCACTTTTCATCCATTTATTCAAGAATACATTTTTTAATTCTCACAGATATTTTACTAGATATAATGAGAGGTATGAATTTAAGGGATATTTTTTAAGTACCCAGTGCATTCTGAGTCCTCTAAACAGGAGAACACGAGGCTTGGAGTATATATACCTGGTTCTAGTCCCAGAGCTTGGAAAGGAACATTCCTGACTCGATGTCCCAAGGAATCCACCCAGTTTCCTTTGTCAGGATGTGATGAGTCAGCTCTAATACTTTTAGATATTTAGATGCATTCTTCCTAGAAATAAAATTTGATGATATGAAGACATTGAGGACAATCTGATCAGTGAATGTCATCAATTATGATTATTTCTAATTAGACACTGTATAGAAAATTTGAAATGCTCTGAAATCCTATAACTTATATATGAAAGAAAACTGACAGTTTTCCCAAGATAGAGAACATCCTGAAAATTTACATAACATTAGAATTAATTAGTATGAAACCCAAACAAACTTTTTTAAACAAATTCAGATCAACCTAGAGGGAAAACTGAATTATGTTTCCATTTTCTGTATAGAAATATTACAAAGCTGTTGTCAAGTTTCTAGTCTCAAGTTTCTAGAGGAATATAGGAAAGAAAAACGTCAATGTGGTTGGGAAAGACTTCCCTGAGTGGGTAGGATAGAACTTGAATGGATGGATAGAATTCAGAAGTTGCTAAGTGAATTCACAATTTAGGAAGAGTTCACAAAACACATCATTTTCAAAGCCATACCATATTCCGGGCATGCCAAATAATTGTCCTGTAAAACATAATTTCCAATTGATTGTCCTGGGCTCAGTGGAGAAGAGTTCCATGATAAACTGTTGATGTCTGCCACACATTAGAGGTGGGGGAAAGAAACCTTGTGTGCCAGCCGCGAGCTTGCCTCCCCTGCTCAGATCTCTTAGGAATGCATTTTTCCACATCATAATAAGAACATTTTGTCCCATTTCAAATGTTATGTATCTTCACATGAAACTACCTTCTCCTTAAGTTATTCTAATGCTAAGGTGTTCTAGTATCCGAATGGGAGAAGAAAATAGGAAAAGCCTTTTGTTTTCAGGAAAGGGTTCTCTTACTTTGTCCCCAGATTTCACTGCCCTCAGAGCCTCGGCTTCTCAGACAAAAGTAAGTGTGTTTGAATGTGAGAATGCGGATGTTTCAGCACAGTGTCAACACAGTCATAGAAGCCTTTTGGGGGCAACTTTAAAGGGAAAAAGAGAGGGAATCAATTTGACAGGATGTCAGGTGAAGGGACTCAATCTAAGAGGACCTCTCTATGCATATATTCTCCCCACTTTTTGGCTACAACTCCTTTATTTTCTCACTTCTAGAAACAGTGGGATATATGGAAGGAGGGAGATGAAGAAGCGGAAGAGCATCTGTGCCACTTTGAAGCACTCCAGGGACATGGGCCATGGAAGGGCCAAAGGAGCCCTCTCCATCTGCTGGGATTTAGGCCACTGTGTCTGTGGGGCTGCTGTGCTCCATGTACCCTTGGCCTGGCAGCCATAGTCATAAACATAAATATAATGATAATTATAAAAGCTAATATTAATTAAGGCTTTTCCATATGCCAGACACTGTGCTAAGTACTTGGGGTGCCTTTTCTTTTGTTCAGAAGCAATGTGACAAAATGAAAAGATTTTGGCATCAGGCAGACCTTGGTTTGAATCTGGGCTCCATCACTGATCACCTGTATGATTTGGGTTAAAATAGTTTATCTCTCTGAACTTCAGTTAACTTGTGTATAAGATATTATAATGCTATCTGCTCTGCACTGATACTGTAGTAATTAGAGACACTATATAAAGCCCCTGTCATATAGTAAGGCCTCCATAAATATGTACTGATGGTCTGATGATTATTATCACTGGGACCTCCTGGTGAGAGCCTGGAGTGAACCCCTGGAGCTGCCACTGACAGCTAGGCTGAAGAAGGTACAAGGTCACAGAGACAGGCTGTATTTGGAAGTGTTGGTGTATTGCTATGGCTAGCGGGAGGAATGTGGGCATCAGGAATGAATGATCATGGAGCTTCCTCTGCAATAGCAACAAACAAAAATGTCCTTCTGGGGCTTTGATGACATGGTGTGTATCTGGTCCTAGGATGCACTTGGCAGGAACACGGGGAACTAAGTGAATAAGTTTAGACAAACGCTCTACATATTCCCAGATAGCTCCCTCTCCTCTTCTACCAGCTAAGATCTTGTTCTCAAGTGCCTTTTGCAAACGTGGCTGTTAAGTATTAGTTGGAAGCACATTTAGGAAGCACTCACAATATGCCAAGCCTTGGGCTAAACCTATTGGCTATCAGGCAGACTGCCTGTCAGAAATATTGCAATTTGAAGAGAGAAATATGAAACTCTTTATGATCTAAAGAAAGGCAGCAGTAATGTGTTGAAGGACAGTCAATACAATTCACTGGAACAAGCCTCCAATTTGCCACTTGTAACCAGCCCCATCCAAAGCTTCCACTCTGGAAACTAGGAGAATATCATGCTGTTCTAAGGTTGGTGTATTAGTCTTTTACGGCTGCTGGGACAAATTACTGCAAACTTGATAGCTTAAAGAGCAGAAATTTATTCTCTTATAGTTTCAAAGGGCAGATATTTGAAATGAGTTTTATGAAGCTAAAACCAAGGTGTCAGCAAGACAGGTTTCTTCTGGAGGCTCTCGGGGATAATCTGTCTCTTGCTTTTTCCGACTTGTGCAGGCTGCCTTATTCCTTGGTTCATGGCCTGACATCACATTCCCTTTTCTCCCCCTGCTTCTGCCACCACATGGCCTTCTCCTCTCTGTCTTCAAATCTCTCTCTGCCTCCCTCTTATACGGACGTTTGTAATTACATTTAGGGCCAGCCTAGATAATCCAGGATACTCTCCCCATCTCAAAATCCATTAACTTAATCATATCTGCAGAGTTGCCATTATCATGTGAGGCAACATTCGCAGGTTCTAGCACTTAGAAGCTGGATAACTTTGAGGGCCATTTCCAGCCTGCCCCAGTTGGTATGTTAAAAAGTGGTGAACTGACTCATTTTTAGGAGTAATGGAGAAGACACACTTGAGCCTAGCAAGGGAAACCAAGCAGATCCCTTGGCACATCAAGTAGGCATTGTTCCCACTCTAAGGCCAGGAAACCATGTGTTTCCTTCTTAAGGAAGTATTTCTAGAATCAAATCACTGCAAGATCTCTCTGAGAACAGATCTAGGTCCTTCACCCTAGAGATGAGAAGACAGTATTTGCAAAATTCCATGAGGTAATTTGCCCAGGTTATTCAACCGAACTAAAGCCCGGGTGTTCACACTCCATGCCTGTGCTCTCTCTCCTATTACTTTAGAGAACTCTGAATGTAATCAGTTACTTAATAAATAGCCAAAATTTTCTGAGCTAGCAAATGTTATCTCTTTCATGGAAGAAATATGCTAAAAACACCCTTTGGAAAGCCAGTGCAGGTGTAGATTCACCTGTGGGTGGAACAACTGAAGTGCATATGAACTGCAGTACAGTACTTTTTTGTTTGAGGCCACCTTTGCTCCCTGAGGCCTGGGAACTTTCTCATAGCCCTTTTTAAACTAAGCTGGCATTGTTGATGGGATGGAATTTATCAAGAAATATTGATCTTTTGGGAAAAGGGGGAAATTATTCTGCAGTAAGTGGGCACCCTCCCCCAATCACATTCTCTTTGAGGGCTTGTTTTCTCCCATCCTATGTTGTGGTGGATGTGGTTCTCAAGGTGTGGTGTCTGGAGCAGGAGCATCAGCATTATTTGGACCTTGTGAGAAATGCAAATTATTGGGCCTCACCCAGTAGGTGAGAAGACCAGACTTTAGATGATAAATCTGTGTTTCAACAAGCTCTTATTTGATTCAGTGTAAACTTAAGTGTAAGAACTACTTCCTTAAGATAATGCCAGTCTTCTTGGCTGAAGGGGGTGGGTGAGAATGACCATGGGAATAATTATGGTTAAGGACTTGTTTTCTTCTCAGGTGTGTTGGAATGGAGAACTCTGACCTACACTATGATTGACAGGACAAAAGTGACCAAGGATTACACAGTGTGGCTAATACTATGGAAAAAATTCAGGAGAGTTCAGGAGTGTGTTCAGGTGACAGCAGGGAGAACATTTTCCACAATATGATAGGGATACTTGGAATATATAGCAAAAATGTCTTGATTCCCAGTAACCCAGAGACCTGAAAACGTTTTTAAATTTTTATCTTTGAGCAAAAGAGTAAGGAAAAGAAGATGGATTCCCAAAAGAAATGGACAACTAAGTGGGTGACATGGGCAGAGATTTGCTAAACTGGGGAAAAACAATTTTGGACCCTCCTATTGGTAACTGACTTGAAATCAGTTTAGCCATGGCGGGGTGTGAATTACTTTCACCTCTTGAGGCAAGGTGTGAAATATGGAAAGAGATAGGTACAGCACTCTGCAGACTTAACCAGAGAGCAGACATTCCTCCTCCTAATAAGACATGGAGCTAGGGCAGTGGTTCTCAACTCGGGGGTGCTATTCATCCCCCAGGGCACATTTGGCAATGTTAGGAGACATTTTCTTATTCATTTATTTGGAGACGTTTTTCATTCTCACAACATGCAGGGTTGCCACTGGTGTCTAATGAGTAGAGGTTGGGATGCTGCCAAACATGCTACCACGCACAGGACAGACCTCCACACGAATCATTCTGTTCCAGATGTCAACCATGCCAAGACTGGGAAAGACCGCTCTAGGGTAAGGCGACCTGGCAGCCCCATCTCAATCACGCATTAGGTATCGGTCTTCCTAGTGAAAACCTCATGTCTGAAACCTTTGAGTATTCAGACCGAGTCAAAGTAACTGAGAACAATTATACGTGGTTGGGAGATCTGGAGGGAATGACAGAGAGAGAGACATGAAGAAGAGAAAATCAAGTGAACAGGTTGAATAGACAACCCCCAATCATCTCCATCTAAAGGACCTAGCTGTCCAAAAATCCAGTCACCTTCTCCCAGTGCTGAGAGCAATGGCTGTCTTCACATCAACAATTCCAGCCTTGCAAGGGGGTGGTACCAGAGGATACATATAGCTTTGGGATGGAACATGTACTATTTAACAAAACACTCTGAACATCGAACACAAATTACACCCATCCTTAATCACCAGTACCGCTTCATCATTTAACTAGCGAAAATAAAACCTACTCATTATGAAAGGAGTCCTGTAATGAACTTCTCCATGACCTTGTGTGATGAGAGATCCAAGAGACTAGTGTTTTTCACTTAATATGTGCCAAGGCTGCACTGTGTATTAAATATGAAGTTCTATCTACTTCTTGTCCAGAATTGCCCAGGGGTACCAGATGTTCAATTAAGAGAGTTTTGAATACAATACACTAAAGGAACAGAAGAAATAAAAATCTGATTTTACCCATATCAGACATCTTTTCCCCACATTGTTCATACTTAAATATGATCTCCCCCCAACACACTTTTGGGGGTTCATTTAATTAGGTAGTGATGATGTAAAAGTCTGCAAGTAAATATAAATTTATTGGATTACTTTGTTGATTTTCACTGCTCTTCTAATGAGAGTTGAGTAACACTTCTAAGTTAATTGTTTTTTAACCCTTTAATTAAAATTGCCAGAATTTAATTAACTTCCAATTAATTCCTCTACTTATTCCTCCACTTCACAAGTGAGCAAAGTGATTGAGATAAAGAAATTTGGGGTACAGTTTTCAGTCTGTAAATTGGAATTAAGGCAGTTGTAAGTTTTTCTTTTTTTTTTACTTGGGTAATTTGACCAGATAAACTCCATCTTTTTTCAGGATTTTTTTTCCATGGGTTTCCCGGTCACCTGTCAGAGCCATTGGAGGAAATTTTGCTTTGACCCCCAGACCTCTGGAGACCAGGAAAGATGAACCCACTTACTTTCCTTGTTTAAAAAATGTTTTTAATTAGAAAGAAGAAATGCCATGGATATACTTGGTCATATATTTGTTTGGTCTGATGCAATCAAAAGGGTTAAGATTTTCTCTGGATAAAAAAATAGACATACTTTGAGCTTGTTAATTTTTTTCTGGTCACTGAGTTGTGAATAATAATGAGGAAATTACTCTGACTCTGCACAGGCTACCAGAGTTAGGGAAAGGAATTTGTATGCCTAAGCCAGTGCAGAGGAGGCTGGCCCAGTCACAATTACTCCAATGACTGTTGAGAATGTCAGAAAACAAAGATGTGATAAGAAAACAGATTAAGTTTTCTATTAAATATAACTATTCCTTTTTCCTCTGAACTTGCACCATCAGAGACCTACCAATAAGCACACACACACACACACACACACACACACACACACACTTCTCCTTGCACACAATTTCTAAAGTGCCACTCTACTGACTACTTTAATTGACCCATCCACATATAAATTATTAGGATTCTTATCAGAGAAGTCTTTTTCAGAATTGTAAATGGACTTGCCTTGACATCAAGCTCCTAAGAGTAGTACCTAGTTTGCCTTCCTTCTTCCACCTCTTACTTATTAGCTTCATGCTTACTCACCCTTTCACACTCAGCTCCTGGGGAGATGTCATTTATTTAACAAGTTCCTTAAAGTTGGCTCCCTACTCTAATCCCCAGGATATGTTTGGATGAATTGGACCTCACCCTCTCCACCTTACCATCCTCTCCTCACTTTGTATCGTCAAGGATAGGAATAGGACTATGCAAGGAAAGAAAATAAAATGAAAAGAGAGTGCCCTGGATGAAATCTTGGCAAGAAGCAAACTGCCCAGATGGTTCAAAACCCATGGGAGGCAGTGAGTGTCTACCATTTCCCCAGTTTAGGTTTTTGACTTCTGGGGTTTCCTTCCAAACAGAAACATGTGAATAAACTGTAAGAGCTGTTCATAACCACATGCCTTATTAGTTTACACTGACTCTGACCAAAAACAGTAGAGAAAACACAGGTGTATGGTACCAGAATTCTCTTCCCCAAGCACAGGATCAAGTTAATCCTGTGTATACATAAACCGGTTTCTTCCCTCCATGACTTCATTCTTTGTTTACAGCACAGACTCCTCCCAAAATCATCCCCTGACTTTCTTCCAAGGCATGCTAACTAGTCCAAGATCCCTAATGTTTTATTCTTTCACTTGCATGTAGGTTTTCTCATTATGGTATGATTACCATAAGATGACAATCCCATTGTCAGTCAATGAGAACTGGATAGTGGACAATGAAACTTGAACTAATAGTTCTATTTCCTCTTCTTGCTACCCACACCATCCCCAGAACGCTTCTCTCTCCGTGTCTGTCTCTCTCTCTCTTTCTCTGCCCCTTGTGTTCTGGCTGACTTTCAATTTCTCTTGCATTTACTGAATTTATTGCTTCCACTTCTACCACTTAAACTTGAGAGCTTTGTCCCTTTAGCCAGTACATTGGCTGACCCTTCTCATGCCATAAAATGCAGATAAAGTCCAGATAAAGAGAATGCTATATGACGTGTCTGAAGAATCACACATTGCTTGAACCTGTAGGAGCACTAAGTGAAGAGTCAGTGTGGAATCAGGAGATATGGTAGATCAGATAGACTGGGACTATATTGCACAAAAAGTGGAATAGTATGCTAATAGTCACAGGCTTTATTATCTCTGTGATGGAGAGCTCCTGAAGAGCTCTCATGGCTGCAGAAATTGAGGAGAGATAGGATGGAAGCCAATCAGTCAGGCAGTTATTGAAATGGTAGACTTGACAACTGATTAAAGTCTAAACTAATGAAAAAGCAATGACAATGGAAATAAAGGAAAAGGTAAAATGGGCATATTGAGACAGATGTGGCTGGGGAGGAATACTGTCAGTCAAGATCAACACTGAAACTTCTGGAGTAGGTGGAAATGGAAAGACTATACTTGGTTGGGGAGAATATCTGAGGTTAAGATGCCCGTAGGAAGTCTAGCTGGAGGTGTCCAGTAGATAGTAAACCAGAACACAAAAGTGAGGTAAGGCTATGAAATGTGCATGTAGACATCACCATTATAGAGGTGGTACCTGTAACCTTGGGCTTCAATGAGACTATGCAAGGAAAGAGAATAGAATGAAAAGAGAGTGCCCAGGATGAATTCCTGGGAACCATGAGGGAAAGAAAGAATTCAGCCAGAGAAGGAAGGCAACCAGAAACCAGTGGTAAGAGGAAAATCACTTACCACAAAGAGGCTGGTGTTGGGAAGGATGCATCTTTTAGAAAAGAGTTTCAAAATATAAAGTTTTACCAACAATATCAAATGCCTCATAGAGGTCACACAAAATTATGTATATGTAGAAAAATAAGAACTTCTTGTCTGATGTTTTGTGTGTATTAATAACAAACTGAATAACTTTTATTTCTATAAAATACCCTAACAAACTTACTTTTTTTTCAAATTCCCAATAAAGCCTTACCTTCTGTCTTCAATCTATATTAAATAGCCAATATATGTTTGTAATCAATATGTAAATACCTTCCTTGTGTACCTTTATCCAATTTATCACTATTATCACAAAATTATCTATTGGACCATTACCACATGTTAGAACCTGTTCTGTGGAAACCCCAGGGCAAAATACCTTTGAAACCGAAATCAGTCAACAGGAGCAATAAAGTTTAAGAAACCTGTTTTTTTCTTACAAGCAGTCGTTCCATCTCTCTCTTGATCTGACTGCAGCAGAAGAGAGCTCCACCCAACCTCTCTGGTCCAGATTAACCCTCCTGTCCCATGTAATTACCTACTGATATGGAGATAGACTACACTCTCCACCCCTTGGAAACGCCTGTTGATATGCAGATGCACTATAGCTGGGCTAGAGATTCTGGAAATATTGCAATTTTACCCACAGAAGGAGACGAAATCTTCAATTAAAGGAAAATGAAAGACCTAGAAGCAAAAGGCCATTAAAGTCACAAAAATAATTTAAAAAAAAAGAGAGAAAGACTTTTCCTGGATCTACTAAGTGAACTTTTAAAATATCAAATCAAAAATTCTAAAATCTTGCAGAAAGATGAAACGTATTTTTTTAAAAAAAGGAAAAAGATTCAGGATCTAGACTTTTTTTATACACTTGAAATATAAAGGCTTGGTAAAAAATATTCTGATATGTAAGTCCTCAGAATATTTACAACACAAAGACCCACCCTGAGAACAGTTTTAGATAAAGCACAAATAAAAGGAAACAAGTATAAAAAGTATGCAAAATACATAAAGATACTCAAATACTTGGTAAAGTTTGAATTTATCTTAAAATATGTGTTAGTTTTCTACTGCTGTAACAAATGTAGTGGCTTAAAACAACACAAACCTGTTATCTCACAACTCTGTAGGTTACTGTCTAACACAAGTGTAAAAGCATTACCACCTATATGCCAACAATTTGGAAAATTGGAGCCAATGGACAAATTCTTTGAAAAATATAACTTAACCAAATCCTGACCAAGGATCTACTTCCAACCTTCCACACAAGCAGAAATCATTCACTGCTGGCTCTTGGCAGGAGACTTAGTTCCATCCATGGCCTGAGTGTCCCCTAAGGCATGGCAGCTGGAGGAGGGGAATTGAGATCCACCCCTGGAGCAGAAGAGTATCAAAGAATTTGTGGACATATCTTTAAAACAGAAGGAGCTGAAAGTCATCAACTAAATAAAAATGGGAAACCTGTATCAGGTCCCTCTTGACAGGATGCAACGTGAAGTGCACAACCTTGCTATGAACTATTCTCACCAAAAACGTTTAAACTTAAATGTAATCAAGCCTCTAGACATAACTTCCAGTTTCAGAAGATAGTTGTGTACAATTACAGGGAATTTTGGAGCAAGGTAAATGACATCATGAAGAAACATTCAGATGTATCATCTGGGCACTGTCTCAGGACAACTGGCTTAAAACTATATGAAAAATAAATAAAACAAATGGCAGAAGACTGTTAAAATAAACTAAACGGACATAAATTCAATCCCTGTATTCAGAGTGTATCTCAGATTTTATGTACTTTTAATCTAGAAAAGACATTTTTTGGAAAATAGTGGATATTTGAATATGTTTAGGATATTAGAGAGTATTATGGAATTAGTGTTACTTTCCTCAGGTGTCATAATGGTGTTTTGGTTATGTAGGAAAACGGCATTCTCTTTTTTTATTGAAGTATAATTGACATACAATCTTATATAATTACAGGTATACAACACAGTGGTTCAACAGTCACTCACATTATTATATCCTCACCCTCAACTACTACAGTTACTATCTGTCAACATAGAAGGATGTTACGGAACCACTGGCTGTATTTTCTATGCTGTACTACCACATCGCTGAACCAATTTATAATATGATTGAGAATTTTTGTACCCCTTTTACCCCTCTCACCCTCGTCACTCACCCACCCACCCTAACCTCTCCCCCATGGTAACCACCAGTCATTTATCAGTGTCCAAGAGTCTACAGCTATTTTGTTCATTTTGTTTTGTTTTGTTTTGTTTTTATATTCCACAAAAAAGTGAAATTATATGGCATTTGTCTTTCTCCTCCTGGCTTATTTCACTTAGCATAATATCCTCTAGATCCATCCATGTTTGTGCAAATGGCAGGATTTTTTTCTTTTTATATGGCAGTAATATCCCATGGTGTATATATACTACATCTTCTTTATCTGTTCATCTATTCATGGACACATAGGTTGTTTCCATATCTTGACTACGGTAAATAATGCAGCAATAAATATAAAGGTGCGTACATCTTTCTGAATCAGGGATTTTGTTTTCTTCAGGTAAATTCCAAGAAATGGAATTACTGGGTCATATAGTATTGCTATTTTAGTTTTTTGAGGAACCTCCATACTGCTTTTCAGAGTGACTGCACCAATTTACATCCCACCAACAGTGTAGGTGTGCTCCCTTTTCTCTACATCCTCACCAACACTTGTTAAGTCTTGTCTTTTGTATAGTGGCTGGGAAAATGTCATTCTTAAGAGATGCATGGTGAAATATTTGTGGTGGAGTCTGCAATTTACTTGAGATAGGGAAAAAGGGAGGGATGAAAGAAAGGAAAATATAAGATAAAGCAAATTGGCAAAATGGTAACAATTGGTAAACATAGGTGAAGACTATGTGGGTTTTTTGTTACTACGCTCAACTTTTCTGTAGGTTTAAAACTTTTAAATAAAAAGTTGAGGTAAAACACACATATTCTTTAATATGATACAGATAAGACAAAACTTAATCATAAAACAAGCAGAGGAATGGTAATTCAGGATGGCATTTACCTAGGCTGGGGTGGTGGAGGAATGAGATGGTGCAAAGAAGACCATGCATATGTAAGATACTGTTAAGGTCCCTCTTTTAATGTTGGGTTATGGTTAATGAGTGCTTATTACAGTATTACTATAAATAAATAATTATATGAATAAAGATGGCAATAAATGCACCAATGATGACAGTGTGTCATTGACTCAGGATTATATATTAATCCATTTCTGTGTTCTTAAGGCACCACCCAGCCTACTTCCACAAAAACACTGAAAATAGCCATTTATCTTTAGTGGAAAATTTTAGTGATGGGAGAAACGCTGGACCTACAATGAACTCTGAATTTTTTCATCCTTTTCATCAGAAGCTAATAATTGTGGTGTTCCAAGAATAATGAACAACTATTTTAAATACTCTACTATTAACCAATGATTCAACCCTGTTTAATCACATTCTTATTTAAAGAAAATGATACACTTCTACTGTTCTTTGAGGAGACAATAGTGAGAATGAAGTTATTTTTCAGGTACACAGTAAAAGAAGACTAAATATATAATTCCTATTTACCAAAAGTAATGCTAATAATATTCCAATAATTTATCATCTTAGAGTGTTGTATTCAGTCTATTGCACCTAAGTGGGAAGACTGCTTGATGGTAGAGAATCTGGGTTTTGGAGCAACAAATCCTAGGTTCAAGACTCCATTCTGCCTCATAATAGTTGTCTAACAGTGGGCAAATTAATTAAAGTCTAGATCTATCTTGGTTTCCTCATCTGCTGCTGAATTGCATCAGTGGGATTGTTGCATCCTCAAAATAGCTCATTTAAAAGTTATTAGCACAGTTCATGGCATAAGTCTGAATGTTATAAAAAGATAGCTATTATTACCATAATGTAACACTTTAACTGATTTATTTCATTTATTATTTATCCATGCACATACATATATTTATATACATAATATTTCCTACATATCAGGAACTTAAATAACAAAAGACTATGTGAAGCTCTGAAAATAGGGGAAATGTAAACAATCTCAACACTCTTTCCATTTTTCATTAAATGATCTCCAAGCCTTCATTGACTCTAACATTTTACTACTCTATAAATTCAATGATCAGTGCCTTTGCAAGTGTTTAGACAGTTTATTTTTAGTTTTGGAGTTCTATTTTTAAAGATGGAAGAGGAAGCTCAATCTATACTTCCTATACTATATTCCTATAGGATATTCAATCTATACTTTTTCACTTCAGAACAAGTTTACAAAGCTGCTTCTTCTACACTGGGGCATGCCTGTTTGACACTTAGTAACACACAGTACTGCTGGAATATGAACAAATTCCACTTTAGATTTGTTTCCTTTGCTGTTCTTTTTGCATTCTTTTTCCATTTTCTCAAACTCTTAAGGAAGGTATTTATAAATCTTTTAAAATACTATATTTTACTCCAGAGATGTTTTGCATGTAGATACAATAGCACATGCATTCTAAGAGTCTCAATTCCTTCCTCCTTTCTTCCCTTCCTTCCTTGCTTCCTGCCTGTCTTTTTCTTTCTATTTTTAACAAGATAATTGAAGAAAATTATTCTGATTAAAGTTTTAATATGCAGTGATTTTTCACTATGAAGCCCTGAAAAGTGTTAAATGGCAATATCTTGAAATTGTAAGTAAAATATTAGCAGCAGCACATTCCCTTTGGGTGTGTGGTCATTGCAAAAACAACATGGCACTTGTTGGGTGGAAGTGTTTTTAAACGCCCACAGATCCCATCACACTAAAAGAACAATTCTGTGTCTATTTCCTTCTGGCATAAGTTCATGCTCTTATAAACTTGAAATCACAGTGCATGTGTCTGGGTGTGTGCTATTTGGCTAAGAGAAATACCATAATTTACCTATCCTAAACATTTCCCTGTTAGACTTCTAGGTTGACTCTAAATTTTTTTATTATAGAAAATGTTATAATACATTTTTTCAACTATATCAATTTTATTCATGTAGAATTATTTACTTATGATAAAATAATGTTAGAGGGAATACTAACAAAATAAGTTAAAAAAACTGATATGGGCATTATAACTCTTTACTGCTGTTACTTTCCAAAAAGGTATGTGTATATATGTGCATAAAACATAGCAATATATATTTTAGGATTTTATCTGTAAATGAATATGCCAAAGATATGCTTTTTATTAACTTAAATTAATTACCTAGTCAAGCATATACACACCAGAATTAACTATTACCAATCTCTTCTTCTTCTCCTTCCTTACCATAATCAATCAAGAGGCATGAATTTAATGTTCAGGGTTCAATTTAAAAGAAAAGCTTCCATTCAAGGCCATTATGAGTTATTGCTTATGGTAAAATTATTAAATGGCCATTAGTTCCCAGTCTTGCCAGTTAAGCTTTATTGCCTTCTAAAAATGGTTTCCTTGAATTTACTAACTTGTCTAGAGCTACAACCCACTAAATGTACTTGTCATATTTTTCTCAGTCATGGAATAACTGAATTAAGCATGCAAACATTATAAAAAACAGACAAGAAAATTACTTGTCTTGGACCAGCTGGAGAGAACATCGATATCTAGTGTACCAATTTGTCTCTACTACCCTCTAGTGGATTCATAGTCATACTATCCTTACAGCATTGCCTCCAATTAAAAATACACACATAACAAATGCACACACAAGTATACAGAGATTTATAAATTTCAGCTTTTATTGAGTTGTCCCTGCCTTAGATATGAAGAACTCACAGAAGGAATTGCTGTTTAGCTGGCATTCTTGCTCCTTTCTCTTCCCACATTAATCCTTCCTAAAACGTACTGTAGGATTTATCTGTTTAAAGCAGAATGTTATCCTATCACTCCCCTGCTCAATCCAGTGAAAAGCGTTTAGTCCCTCTATTTGGATGTCTGAAGTGCTGCTGGTAAACTTTCCTAAGGTACTTCCAAAACTCTTCACAATAGGAATCCAACTCTCCTTTCTGCTCATCCCTTTACCTCCTATTCCCCTCTCCCTTCAGCCAAATCCTGGCTTCATGTTCTCCAAGCTTGTGCTATGTTTTTCCTCCTTCTGCCTAAAATGCCACCCACCTAGTCATATCCACCCCATCAGCTTCCTTCTTCCATTTCTGTTTGCAAATATTGTGTTCACATTTCAAGAGTTATTTCAAATGCACCTTTTGTTCAGCTTTACCATGCTCCCTCCGTCAATTCCACACAAGCCAGCTGCCTCTCATATTGCAGTTCTAGTGATACATCGCCTTTGCCTGGATGCTCTACGGGGGCTCCTTTCCTTCAATTCCCATTTACATTGACATCGGCTTTCCCTCCCAGTCCAACACAAGGGGCGCATCATTAATGAAACCTTATCTGCCTCCTCCAGAGCTTTTTTCCTCTCTCCCCGGTGACTCCGTAACAGTTACACAAGTCTGCGTTCCAGTACCCATCACCAGGGCTATTTCTGTGAGAGACAGTGATCAACATGATGAGGAAATATCGTATGTGTGAAGTGCTTATTGTGGGCTAGGCATTGGTCTAAATAAATGTTGCATGGATGACCTCATTTTATGCTCAAAACACCACCAACTGGATACCATTATTATTGTCATTTGACGAAATGAGGCATAGAGAAATGAAGTGACTAGCTCAAAGTCACAGATAAGTTAAGGGCAGGAGCCAGGATTTAAAAGGATTTGAGCCCAGACAGTCCCCGGACCCTCAGCTTGTAACTACTGAGATGGCACAGCCATGCAAAGAGCTCTTGGTCAGGATTGCACTCGCTGCTTGAATGGCTCTCCTTCCTCCCTTCTCATTTTGAGTCTGTGCTTTGGGAGTGGCTGTAAAAAGAGTCAAATATGATTCCTGGGTTAGAAAGAAGTTTTTGTTTTGTCTTGTTGAATAAAGAGGTCTGCTTTTCTCTTTGAAATTTTTTTCTTTCTACATGTTTTCCCATCTAGATTCTGAAGCTTTGGAGGGCAGGCTTGTGTCGGATTCTTGTTCATATGCCCATTATTTAAACTAGTGCTTGGAACATAATAAGGGCTTCATAAAGTTACCAAATGTCATTGGAACAGCAGATAGCTTTCCCTTTTTGTCTTACCAGCATGTGATATTACTTTACAAGTTGATACTTGTTTTAAAGTACCAGCTGAAGGCAGATACTAAATTAGCATAAAAGAAGTATAATCATTTGGTGTATTTTTCTTATCTTGGCCCCTCATCTCAATCTCAATGAGGACAGATAGTCTAATCTATCTCTGTATCTTTAGTAGCCCCCAAATAATGCAAGGCAAACAGAAGACACTCACATATTTGGTAAGTGGAACCAAAAGAGCTTTTCTGTCATACCTGAGTATGACATCACTGGTATAGAGTGATACACAGACAAGATCCAGATAACTCATGCGTCCAAGGAGGCCCTCAGGAACTACAAGACTCTGAAGTGCCCAGTTTCATTTTTGAGGAAAGAGTAAATTATGTTCTGTATCATTTTAGCAGTAGGAGGATGTTATTGCAGCCTCACTCCTTGGAATTTGTCAATTATAGCAAACATTTAAAATGAAGCATAGTATTTCATAACAGGAAACCCCAGGCCTGTATCACTCGAGATGACAGTTTATTGAGTTATTAGAACTTCATTTGTGTAATACCACTGGCAAATGAAATTTTATGTTAATTCCTTAACTTACTGATTAAGTAAATTACTGTAGATGCCTTAACTTATTTAACATTGATATCTAGTTAAAATCCATTGTCCTGGTTCACTGGGCTGACTTTATAAAGAAAAAGATTTAAAGAGTTACTTCTCACTATAAATTTTTATTTCTGGCAGAAGGGCCTATCTGAGGGATAACCAGTATTGTGATAAAATTTAAGGGACATTATAAAACCACAAAAAATATAAAAAAATACTTCAGAGATTCAACTAAAACAACAGTCCTGATAATTTCAACAGCCCTATTATTTCTCCTGGCTCCAAAGTTTATAATTGTCTGCAGTTTCAAAGTTAGATTTGCTATGAACCTAATGAAGTACCAAGGTCCTGCCTTTGCAAAGGCCTCTTCCAGGGCTCTGAGCGTGTGTTCACATGGTCATATGTTCTTGTAAAATGTATAAAGTAAGACATATTAACCACACTTTCTTAAGGCTGTTTCTTTCCACTTCAACTCTCCTCCAGTCACATTTCCCCACCTGTGCAGTGATACTGGTGGGACCATGACATTGCTGGGATTTAGCTCTGGAGAAGTTGAGTCAAGGATACATTTTGTTTAGAATTAGTGATATCTATTAAGTATTTATTCATAGCACTTCCATATTATCGCCAGTAGTCCTAATACAGGAACAGCTTCTGGAAATACTCCTTCCACCCACTCTGATTCTCCTGACATCTGGAAATGAAGGTACAGGGTCAGAGATCTTATCTGAACCACAAGTGAGTGAGTACTAGGTAATAGAGGAGAAGTTAACCTGCAGGAAAGTCTTCCAATTATTATATGTATAAAATCATACCATTACCTCATCTAACCTGAACTTCCCTTGTATCAGGAAAACACTTGTCACACAGCATGAACAATCATAAATGAATCAAACATTTTTGTGTTTTAAAGAACATTTAAAATTCTGAAGTGAAATATTAAAAAATTTAAAAATGTAAGATTTCGTTTTAATTTTTAAATAAAAAATTTAATATAAGAAAGTGAAGAAAGGCAAAGTGCAGTATACATACACACATTTGGAAAGTTTTCTTCATATTGTTGAGTTTTCCATTATCTACTTAAGGTAACTGAAATGTGCTCCTTCGGCCCAGCCAGAAAATCACCCATTTAGAAAAGAAAAATACACACTAGCTTTAAGTACTTGCAGTTAAGGTAATGGAAACTGGATGTAAATGTAGTATCACTTTTGTGATGAGCTATTTTACTTCAATAAATCTTAACTGTGCCAAAGCTGGGAGGGAAAAATCCCAACCCAGCGCGAACAGTAGATTTTCGGCGGCTAGAAACAGTAGGACGACGTCCTCCGGAGATAAAAGAAAGCGCTTGCGCTCAGACTCAGTTGGCGCCCGTCCTTCTGCTTTTTCTCCAGCCGCCGTTTCCTCGTTCTTTCGCGCTCTAGCCACTAGGGAAGTCCAGCCCAAGCGTGGCTGAGCTCCGATTGGAGCCTTTGAAAGTGTACGGGCTATCTGATTGGTGGATCGAAGCCCCTTTAGCGCGGCGAGTTTGAAACTGCTCGCACTTAGCCTCGAAGCTGGCTCTCGGAAGTATAGAGAGAGCGACGGGGACGTGGTTCGCCGGCGCTGCTTTCGCCGCGGGATAAGAAGCCGGTAGAGTTGCTAGAGGCAGAGTCGTGCCTACGGGGCAAGGGCCGTATGGGGGGCCTCGGCGGGGGAGTTTTTAGGAACCGGTTATTTTTAGGAGGCCACGTTGGGCTGCAGGGGTCTGCATGGGGCCAGGCGGGCCTGCCCCTTGGGTCCCGGGCCTGGGCGTGTGAGCGATGCCGGGGCCCGGCCGCTGAAGGAGGCTGGGGGGAGCCCAGACTTGGAGGGTTTACTCCAGAGAGGGCTGGGCCCGGCTTGGCCGCGGAGTTGCTGTCTGTGGTTGCGGCCGTCTGTGTTCGGGAAGAGGCGCCGACCTGGCAGAGGCGGCTGTCCATTCGTGGTTGAAGCAGGTGGGTGCACCGGCTTGACTCCGAGTGCCTGCAGAGTGTCTAGGCCCTGCGGCTCCGGACTGTCTCCTGTGCGCTCTCCTCTCGCCTCCAGCAATGGAAAGCAAGACTGCACCAGGGCCAGGTACCAGGCCAATCCCCAAACCAGGCGGTCCCGGAAAACCCATGCGATGGAACTAACCTGGGGTCCATCTCGGGCTTCTGTCGGTGCCCATGGCCCTTGTTCACCGCGATTTTTAAAGAACAGTCATAGGCAAAGGGAACTTGAATTGTTTCTCGTTTTTATTTTACGCTTGGTGGTTCTTACATATATGGAATTGGCAAAAAGTAGAAAGCTAAGAAATGCAGATACGTATGTGTGCGTCTTAATATCACTTTAATAAATTTTTATTTAATATTAAAGTACTAATGTACACATCTCGTTTCCTACAAAACTACGGAGGTTTCCGTGGGCAGATTAATTAAGCCATTGGTATCTTAATCCGCATCTAGTAATATTGAGCCCCAAGAGGCATTCAAAGGCATTCTAAAGCTGCATCCTTTACTTAAAATTCCTTGTCACAGGAAAATGGAAGGAGGGTAATTGAACCCAGCTTTGAAATCGAATTAGCTTTCAGCTATTTGTTCAAAGTGAGCACAACAGTTTAATTGTGCTTTAGGCATATTAAATAGGGATATTGAAGAAAAGATAATCATCCTAAACGTCCAATGCCATTTAGTAAAATAAAATATTTTTAAGATTGGCAGTGTAGTGCAATTTTGCTAATTTAAAAATATCTCTTCTTATTTCTGGAATGATTTTGAAGATGAAAGGAAATAGAACTTCAAGGTCAGTGACTCTGACCTTCTTACCGGCAAGGGGTGTGTTAGAAAGTCAGGTAATTATGCTTTGGGCTTCTGAAGTTGTTTCACAGGCAAACTTACCAGGTGAGGAAGGCTTGAGTGTTTGGTTCTCAGCATTTCAGCTCTTTGTAAATATTCTTTGTGATTCCAGCATATGGTTTTTTATCTTGTTCTTGACATTGTGCAGGGTCTAATTAGAATTCCATCTGTGGAATTTCACCTTTTCTTTTAGGGTGCTAAGTGATAGTTCCTGCTCTTTCAAAAAGTACCTTGAAGGTAAGGTCTTCATGTTTGTGTATGTGACTGCTAAAAGCAGGAGAAAGATTAAAGCTGTCACTGAAGCAAGTTTAAACACTCAACATTCTTTTGCTACTTTAAACAATCTTTCTAATAGGTGAGCAGTGTGACCACATTTTAGCTCCCTACTCTTGTATTTAAAAGTTGTTTCTTTTGAATTAGCTTCATAAAAATATGATAAAGCAGTACGAATTCAGTCAAAAACCATTTTTTGGAATATTTGGGTATAACTCTGGCACACACTGGTGCTCCTTAGAAGTGTTTGAAGAGTTCATTCTTCTGTTGTTTGGGAAAGATAAATAACCTAATGTCTGAATTTGAGGGTTAATTTGATTGTAAGAAGCTAAATACTAAACCAGTATAGGATATACAAATATATCCAATATTTTAAGAGTTAAGGAAAATGGGAAAATTTTTTTGTGTCTTTTTTCCCCTTGCAAGTGTTCTTTTAATATAATAGCTAATACTTATGGAAAATAAATACTACTCTAGGCACTGTGGAAGTGCTTTGCATGTAGTATTTCATTAACTTAAAACCACCCTTTGAGTTAATGGCATGTAATCAGATTAATTTTTCCTCTCATTTTAGGGTTTACTATACTGATTAACTATGGAAGACTATACCAAAATAGAGAAAATTGGAGAAGGTGAGTGGTTTTAATAAAACTTTTAAATGTGATTTAATGTTGTTATAAAAGGTCTATGAAATGAAGAAATGTAAATATTAAAATCCAAAGTTTAAGGTGCTTACAATAGTAATGTGCATTAATATGTATGTTCTTTACATAATAAATACAAAAGTATTCATATCTCAAGAGAATGGAAATTATTCTGATAAGACTTCCTGACAACCCTTGACCCCCATAGTCTTACATTCTTCTAATACTAAACACTTAAAGCAATGTTTGTAGTTTGAAAACTATTGATATCTTGTATGTGTTGGGGTAAGAAAGTAGGTTAAACCTTAGGTTTAAATGACCTCTCAATGTATACATGTTAAAGATGGTCTAAAACTAGTAACTCTTCTATGTAATCATTCTAAGTGGCATAAATGAGGGCTAAAAATCCCTGCACCTTTTTTGTTTTTTTTCCAACAGTATCAAAGTTTCTACCTATAGGAGTCTTGATACTATCCTTCTGAACTCTCCAGAAACAAATGATACAATTTATAGGGGTCCTCGTTTATGTAGGCTCAGTTTGAGGAACATTTCCAACTTATTTTTAGTGTGCTTCAAACCCTACTTGTACAAGGAATACTACTAAAAAACCAAGGGAGGAGTACTGGAAGGAATTTAGTAAGATAGTAATGACAACTGTGGGTGGTGGTTGGGTTGGAGATATATTCTTTTTTTGTTTTTAATTTACAAGTTATACATGATTTCTTTTTTGGAAAAAAAGATACTGTGTCACACCCATTCAACTAAGCTAATTTTGCTAGTGAGTTAAGTATTTTAAGTTTAATAGCATATCTAATGTCTTCTGCTTTGTAGTTTTTCTTCAATCCCCAGAGAATTTAATGAGTTGATTTTAGTTTGGAACAAAAAGAGGCATTCTTCAAGTGTAAATGCCTTTTCCTTTAAAACTCTGAAACTTTAAACATATCGGACACTACAGATTTGACTCCTGTACTCTAATAGCTACAACAAATAGAAGCAATTAAGAATATAATTTCAAGTACATAGAATGGAGTCACAAGACCCCCATTCTTCTTCAGGGGGATGGCCGTACACCTTTTAACTTCTCTGGATCTCAGGTTCTGTCTCTGCATATGGAGATAATTGTGCTTGCCAGACAAATTATGATTATACAGTTGACCCTTGAACAATATAGAATAGAACTGCAAGGGCCTATATATATACAAGGATTTTTTCCCATAAATATGTTAGAAAAGTTTTTGGAGATTTTGCAAGAATTTGGAAAAAAGTTTTTCTTTAGCTTACTTTATTATTGTAAGAATACAGTATACAATACATATAACATACAAAATATGTGTTTGTGTTATCAGTAAGGCTTCCGGACATTGGCAGACAATTAATAGTTAAGTTTTGGGGAGTTAAAACTGCCTGGGGGTTGTTGAATCTATCCCCAGGTGGTCCAAGGGTCAACTATAAAATGATAGTATTTGGAAAGCATTTATTTGAGTGTTTGAACTCAGAAAGCCATCAGATATTAACTATTTATTATTTCTGTGACTACTGTTTGCATAGCTATCAACATTGTAGCTCTCTTACTAGTCTCATTTAATGCCACAGAACTCTAAATGTGGATTTCTTTGGTGTCCTTGCATGTATGCTCTATTCTTTGACCTGTGGGCCTTTGACAGTGGCTGTTCTTTCACTGGGAAAGCCACCTTGTACTGGCTTCATTTTTCATCTCCTTGCTCTAGTCCAAGTGCATTTTGCAGCTCCCTTTTCATTATTATCCTTAATATCTTTTTTCCTTTGTTAACAGTGTAAACCCCAATAGGGTTGGGATTTTGTCTTGTTCACAACTGTTTAACCAGGACCTGTCAGTAGTGTCGCCTGCATAGGAGATGCTCAAATGTTTAATATTAACATTATCTGTTTTTATTCTTTATGTGTTTTTCTGAAATCTGTTGTTGCTTCTGTTTTTGGTTTATTTTTTGTCTTGGCTACTCTGATGCCTGGCTGTTTGGATTATGTGTTGGACATTGTTTTTGAAAAAGTAACTTGTAGAAATAATTTAAGGCCTAGATAAGTTCCACATAGTATTTTCTTTTGCTTTTGCTGGGTGCTTGGTCAAATTCTAGCATTAAAGTACTGACTTTAAAAGTTATATTTTTCTCCCTGAACTTTTTATTTTGAACATTTCCAAACGTACAGAACAGATGAAAGATTTATATAAGGAACCTATATCAAGATGTTAGTGTTGTGTCACATTTACTTTATTATCTCTGTGTGTGTGTTTTAGCATTTTGTTTTCCTTTTGACCCATTTAAACTAAGTTGTAGAAATGTGCTTTATGTCTAAATACTTACACATAAACCTTCTGAAGATCTAGCCAAGGTCATGTATTTCATTTGGTGGTTAATGTCTCCTTAATTTCTTCTAATTTAGAATAGTCCCTTGACTTCTTTTTCCCTTGGCAGTTTTTTGACCACCCAGTTCCTTTATTTCTTAAATACATCCAGACTTTGCTTATTTAATTACTACAAAGTTCTCTGGTTTCATCTGAATTACAAAAATCTGAGTGTTGTCACATTAGTCTTTGAACTCTTTCTTGTCTTAAGAAAATTATGCAAATTACTTATCTTTACTGTCTTAAGAAAATGTCGTTTTGAATCAGAGAGTAGCTATATCTGTGATGTGGAACCTTACTTGTCATTTGGCAGGCACTCTAACATTTGTTGATTAGAGGTTTTCTGCTTACCATATAGTCTCCATAACCTGACCGTATCTAGCAATATTTTTAAAATTTTATAGCGTTTAGTTCATTTCAGAGCACATACCATGAACCAACATACCTCAGAGATATTGCAGGTTTGGTTCCAATGAATATTTTGGTTTTCCAGTACATATAAAAGTTATGTTTGTACTATACTGTAGTCTATTCAGTGTGCAATAATAGCATTATGTCTAAAAAATATGTTTATACCATAATTAATATATTCTTTATTGCTAAAAATGCTGCTCATCATCTGAGCTTTTGGCCAGTTTAGTCACTGATTACAGATCACCATAGCAAGTATAATAATAATGAAAAAGTTTGAAATACTGTGAGAATTACCAAAATGTGGCATAGAGACATGAAGTGAGCACATGCTGCTGCAAAATAGTGCTAATTCAGACTTGTTCCATGCAGGGTTGCCACCAACCTTCAATTTGTGAACAGTGCAATATACGTAAAGCGCATGTTTGTACCTCATAAATAATTTTTGGATATTAGCCAGTAGAACCATACGGCTCTGTTAAACTCAAGCTCTGTTCCAGTAGCTCAGTGAGAAGTGGTAATGGTTTAAAAAGATTTAGAAAGAAAAGAGGTATATAAAGTCCTTGTGACAGTGAAATTCAATTCAATATTGGGTGTTGGCTGTAAGTTAATCAGTTGTTATGAGTAAATTTTAGGACCTGATGAGGTTGTGCACTTGAGGCAGGTAAAGAATACTAGAAAGAAAATTAGTTCTGAGTTTACCATTAACTGCTTATTTTGAGTGTATTATGCAAATTACTTATCTTCTTGAGTGTTCTTAACAGTGCCAGATTGGAGTGTGCTTACTACCTACTTTTGCATTTTGTGAATTATACATTAGAAAAATGTACAGATTTTAAGGGTACAGAAGGTTACCTACTTTCATGGATGGTTGAGATAAAATAAAATCATTGTTTTTTAATCTGGAATAGTTTTCATTATCCAAAAGTCAGTTAATCCAAATTTAATCAAAATAATATAAAACCTACTTTATGTCAAATAATATCTTTAGAATGATACCAGTATTTAAGAAGACAAAGATTATTGTAGAGAACAGACTCTCTTCCTAGAAAAATGTACTCTAATAACTTCTATACAATGTCATGGAAAAATAGCAAAAGCTTTAATTTTTATGTGTAGTTAAGATATTCAACATCTCCCTACATTGTCTAACCCTAATTTAAAAAGCACTTACCTAGGGGATAAAGTGTATGATGTATATGAACTTGTGTTAGCTAGCTAGTTTAGTGCCCTTATCGTTGACATTTTTATTCCTTGTATCTACCCCGATGCTTGTATCCATCCCTTATATTGACATTGCTCCATATCTGCAGTCCATATGTGAGAAATGGTGTTCTCATCAACTTCTGAATAAGTGTAAGGCTTTGCTACCATGTAGTAGATAATGTGAACTTTAATATTTAATAAAATATCCCATTTTTTGAATGAGGATTATTGACTATATATTTGAATGTATAAAACACTCTATACAGTTTTCTGAAAGTGTCACAGTGTGATTTTTTTTTATTAAGGTATCATTGATATACAATCTTATGAAGGTTTCACATGAGCAACATTGTGGTTATTACATTCACCCATATTATCAAGTTTCCCCCACACCCCATTGCAGTCACTGTCCATCAGTGTAACAAGATGCTACAGTCATTATTTGTCTTCTCTGTGCTGTGTACTGCCTTCCCCGTGAGCCACCTATATTATGTGTGCTGATCATAATGCCCCTTAATCACTATCCCTTTGGTCAGTGCTAGTACCTTGGAATCTGAGTCTATTGCTGTTTTGTTCCTTCAGTTTTGCATTGTTCTACTCCACAAATGAGTGAAATTATTTGGTACTTGTGTTTCTCTGCCTGGCTTACTTCACTGAGCATAATACCCTGTAGCTCCATCCACATTGTTGCAAATAGTAGCATTTGTTTTCTTGTGGCTGAATAATATTCCATTGTATATATGTATCACATCTTTATCTATTCTTGCATGTACTGGTGGACACTTAGGTTGCTTCTCTGTCTTGGCTATTGTAAATAGTGCTGTGATACACATAAGGGTGCATGTCTTTTTGAATCTGGGATCTTGTTTTCTGTGGGTAAATTCCTAGAAGTGGAATGCCTGGGTCAAATGGTCTATTTTTAGTTTTTTGAGGAACCTCCATATTGCTTTCCACAATGGTTGAACTAATTTACATTCCCACACAGTGACTTCTTTTAGTATTATTTCCTGAGCCCAAATATTTACATTATATTTTATGTCTACCTTATTGTCAGGTATGATATTTGACAGGAGATATATTCCAATTTGCAAAGGATACATTTTCTTTTCTAAATTGTGCTAGCAATTTAAATGTATCAGAAACTGATGACTACATGAATTTTATTTCTAAACTACAGACGTGATAGGTTGTAGTTACCCTCAATTTCTTTCTGGAAGTGATGAGGGTATAATTATGAGAAAGATACATCCTATATGGCAAGTTTCCATATAGGAAGTATCTTACATATCTTATTTCTATCATGTGACATCCTATGGGATTCAGTCACTTTTAAAAATCTTTTTAGTTTGTGGAAGGTGTCACATAGCAGACATGTACTTTGTCTATTTCAGGTACCTATGGAGTTGTATATAAGGGTAGACACAAAACTACAGGTCAAGTGGTGGCCATGAAGAAAATCAGACTAGAAAGTGAGGAGGAAGGGGTTCCCAGTACTGCAATTCGGGAAATTTCTCTTTTAAAAGAACTTCGTCATCCAAATATAGTCAGGTATAGTATAATATCTGAATTTAAACCATTTTTCACGTAACTATTTCAAATGTGAATTTCAATGTGGAAATTATTTTGTTTACTTTCTGGTCTAATTTTGCTGAGCAGACTAGAACACTTATCTTTTAGTGTTCATTAATTGAGAATGCTGGGCATAGGAAAAATAGGCTGTTAAAGCAGAACAGAGTTAGAGGAGCTTGGTGATAGAGATTTGGGGAGCTGAAAAATCAAAGTCACTGGCTAAGGGAGAAAAGGAAGTCCTTTTCACAGAGCTTTGTCACCTCTCTCACTGAGAGCTCTGGTCCTTGAAGACCCCTTAATCAGAGTTTTAGGACAGGTAGCTAGGTCAGATAAAAAAATTAAATATTTTTCTTTCTTTGAAGTATTTGGACTGGTGTTTGCGGGGTTGTTGGGGTGTGTTCCTGACAGTCCAAGTTAGAAAATCCCATTTTTCAGGGGCTGGAGATAGTGAACAACTGTTAAGGTCAGATACTACTTTAACATTTATTTCTATAATTTACTTCCATGGAAAGGAAAGCTCTGAGCAACAAGCTGTCAACCAAGAAATTCTTTTGGAATACATGTGATTTGAGAGCACCTCCTGTATAATAAGACTTAATTTTCAATTGTTGCCCTGAGATTGCTTGTTCAGATTCTAGTTTAGTAAGGACTAAGGTTTTCATTACTAGTGAAGCTACCTTCTCTTCTTTCTGAAAACATTGTATATTTGTTATCATAAAAGATTTCTTATGGCCCCACTTTTTGTGATAGCCACTGTGAAATTTATGGAAGAACTTTTTGTTGAGAGGTCAAAATGTTTATTTCATTAGATTTTTTTTTCTCGTCTAATTGTTTTATTCTTCAGTCTTCAGGATGTGCTTATGCAGGATTCCAGGTTGTATCTCATCTTTGAATTCCTTTCCATGGATCTCAAGAAATACTTGGATTCTATCCCTCCTGGTCAGTTTATGGATTCTTCGCTTGTTAAGGTAAAAAGCTCACCTAATTTTATTTGTATTTATCCACTGTGAATATAAAGGGTCTACTCTATGGAAGTCCCTGTTTTTTGTGTAAGAATGCTTGGAAAAAGTGTTGGAAAGTAGAATGAGAAAGGAAAGAGTACTTCATTTTCTTCCTCCACAGTTGGTTTGCAGATTAGATTAACACTTACCCCATTTTATTACTAGACAGTGCTTCTAGTTGTAAAGTGAGAAGTAGTTCCTGAGATAACATAAAACTAATCAGCATGTATTATTGTTGGAAACCTAGGGTATTAAGGTCTTTTCTTGGCAGTCAGATTTATGTAAAGCAAAGTAAGTAACAAAAACTTGGGCAGGATGATGGCGGCAAGTGGCTTTATTTTCTGGTTTTGAAGTACAGAGTGTATAGAGAGTCTTATCCTTAAACCAACTTTACCAAACACCCCCAGATGTAGCCATTGTTAGTTTTATTGATGATCTTACAGATACTTGTATGTCAACTTTGTGTTTATACATACACTATTTTACAAAAATGGGGTTATTTATAAATATATGTATCTCCATTATTTTTCCTTCTCCTATGTAAACCATTATTCCGCATAAGTCTGTCTTTCTTTTTGTTACAATGTTTTAAAACAGTTACATACTGAAGGACATTGAAATACTTTTCCACATTGGCAATCCTTGCTCTAAATGAACAGTGCTTCAGTGAATATCCTTACCTTTATATATATATCTTACATATATATATAAAATTATTTTTTAGTAAGGTATCATTGATGAAGGTTTTACATGAGCAATATTCACCCGTATTATCAAGTCCCATTGCGGTCACTGTAGAGTCACTACTTGTCTTCTCTGTGCTGTACGGCCTTCTCCATTAGCCACCTACATTATGTGTGCTAATCACAATGCCCCTTAATCCCCTTCTCCCTCCCTCCCCACCTCCTTCCCTTTGGTGTAAGCGCTAGTCCCTTCTTGGAGTCTGTGAGTCTGCTGCTGTTTGGTTCCTTCAGTTTTTCTTTGTTGTTATACTCCACAAATGAGTGAAATCATTTGGTACTTGACTTTCTCTGCCTGGCTTATTTCAATGAGCATAATACCCTCTAGATCCATCCATGCTGTTGCAAATGGTAGGATTTGTTTTCTTCTTAGGGCTGAATAATACTCCACTTATGTATTTATCTTCACATGCAACTTTGTAGGATAAATTCTTATAACTGGATTCCATGGGTTGAAGATGTGTATTTACATTTCAAATCCTGATAGACAGTGCCAGTTGACCTCTTAAAAATTGTAGCAATTTACTCTTAAACATCATGGTGTATAACAGTTATTTTTTAGTACATCACTGCCCAAACCTGGTTTTACCAATCTTTTAATATTTTATCAATCTATTGTGTGAAAAAAGGCATATTAATATTTTGCATTTCATTTAAAATTTTTCATCTTTAGCCATTTTTAGATAGACTATACATGTTCTTTACTGATGTTTCTGTTAGGATATTGATTGTCTTCTTGCAGTAGTTTCTAAGATCCTCTTAATTGTAACATGTTGATAATCTTTTTTGGGGGTTCTTTTGACTTGTTATTGTGTATGCCATTAATAATTTTATAATATATTTAACAATCTTGTAAATGACTTTGGACTTTAAGCCTTTATGTCTTATTTAAGTCTCCCTCACTCAAAGATCATATATATTAGAACAATACATGATAATATTTTTCTGGTAGGTTGCCACACCTTGTTTTTGTTAACTTAAATTCTGGATGGATCAAAGGTTTATTTTGGTGTAAGGACTGGAGTTTTTAATTTTTTTCCAAATAGCCAGTTGTTCCAACCTGTTGATTTTATATACTATTTTGCAATATTGAGCTTTGTGAGTCAAAACGGTTACTATGTGTACTTTATATTTCTGTAATGTGTTTCTTCAAGTATCACCTATATTGTCTTGGCAACAAGTGTTTTGTAAGATACTTTGTCTAAACTATTGAACATCATTTTAATAATTTTATGTATTTAAATATGTAATCATAATATCTTCTTTGTCATTTCTTTTGGAATCTGTGACCAATGTTTCCAAAGAAGAAATGAATATGTAAAGATACAAGAAATAGGAACGACCAATTGTATTCAAGATAGAAAGAGAGTTGTTATGAGTACATAGAACATAGCTTTAAAACTTTCTATACAGAAATCTAAGTGATGACTTAAGGGTCAGGGACCAAAATAAGTAAAAGAAGACTGAGTACATAGGTTATAGATGTGTCTACAAGGTGAATGTTTTTGTCTTAGTATGCAAACATGGTACTGTATAGGGCTTCCCAACTCTAAATGCTTCTTGTTAGTCTCAAATGGCCTACAACCTTTTTTGGTAGTTAATTTATTTCCCAGCATTATAATTTATTATATCTTTGAAACAAATCCACCAAGGTTATTTAGAAAATCATTATTCGGTACAGTTAAGTTTCCAACTTAAATTTCCTTTTTTCAGAGTTATTTATACCAAATCCTGCAAGGGATTGTGTTTTGTCACTCTAGAAGAGTTCTACACAGAGACTTAAAACCTCAAAATCTTTTGATTGATGACAAAGGAACAATTAAACTGGCTGATTTTGGCCTTGCCAGAGCTTTTGGAATACCTATTAGAGTATACACACATGAGGTATGTAAAATAGTGTTTGGTGCTTTTCTGGGTGTGTGTGGTTGATGGATTGTTTCCTGTTTCTATAAGTCAAGAAAGAAATACTCAATAAAAAAGATTTCCAGTCTGTGCCAGTATCTTTTTATTGCCTATCAGCTCTAAACTCACCCTTCCTTGCAAAGTATGTGAAAATGTAACAGAACCTTTAAATATTTTGCCTTTGCCAGCTGGTGTGATGTTAAACTTTGTCAATAGAGGGTGCTGGAGAGGCATTGTGTGTGGAAGTTTTATTTCTTACTAGTCAATATTTCATTATTCCAGCCCCTGTCATAGTTAATAATCTTTTATAGTAAACTTTATCCATTCAAAACACTGTGTGGTTTCTGTCTCATGATCAGATCCTCTCTGATACACAATCAAATTGGTTAAGAGACAGGTTTTATTGTTTAAGTGGTATTGTTTCAGATACATTTAGAAGCTACTGAATATATCGAGTTTTGTCAGTGTTAATATTGATGAGTTGGAATTTCATTTGTTATTTCTGGAAGGAAAGGGAATGTTGAATTACATAGGAAAGGATTATCGGAAAACATTGTGTTCTGTGCAGTTGTCTACCCTTGAGCCCAAAGACTCTCCAGATCTCTTTATATCATACCTCTTTGTTGTTTTTCCCATGGCTGTATGAATAAAGATTATTTGGTTCCTGTTGGCTTAAACAGATGCTATTGACCTCAGTAACTTTAAGTTAAAGGTGATATTTTTACCATTCTAGTAAATTACATATATTAAAATAGTAACTTAGTTCTAGACCACTAATAAACTGTTATTTGACTTACTCATATTATTAGCATGCAAGTGGTACATGCACTTTGTAGTGTCACCCCCAAATCCATTATCAATAGGCTTTTTTTTCTTGAAAAGTAAAGTCTGTCTTAACTATTTTGATTCTTACACTTGAATGATATGAAAAGCAGGAAAAAACTTGATATGTTCTTGGCTTTTTTTAAAAGTAGAACTTAGAAGTGAAATATTTATCTTCCACTTAATATTTTATGTAGAGTTGATTGACTTCTAAACAATACCAGAGACAGTCATGCAGGCTTCTAAAACAGTTCTGATGAAATATAAATGTTTAGATAATTTAATGGGATACATTTATTCATTGTAAAAATTTGCTCTCTAATAGGTAGTAACACTCTGGTATAGATCTCCAGAAGTACTGCTGGGGTCAGCTCGCTACTCAACTCCAGTTGACATTTGGAGCATAGGTACCATATTTGCAGAATTAGCAACTAAAAAACCACTTTTCCATGGAGATTCAGAAATCGATCAACTCTTCAGAATTTTCAGGTATTTTTGTCTTCCTAAGCTGATAAGAACATTTAAGCAACATTTATATAACAAGATTATATTTATGCTTTAGTAATTTTTTTTTTTCTTTGGCTTTTTAGAGCTTTGGGCACTCCCAATAATGAAGTGTGGCCAGAAGTGGAATCTTTACAGGACTATAAGAATACATTTCCCAAGTGGAAACCAGGAAGCCTGGCATCCCATGTCAAAAACTTGGATGAAAATGGCTTGGATCTGCTTTCGGTAAGGAGTGTCCCTTATGCTGACTTAAACATTATTGATAATTCTGAATGTATTCAATCCTTTCTTTTATCTGGGAAATAGGAAGAAAGCCAGCATATTGAACTAGGCACATAATTATCGTACCTGTTATGCTTATTATATTACTAACTCGCTTTTAGATACCAAGAAACACTAGTGGTTTTAAGAGGATGATTAGTATTAGTTGTTTGTTTAATACATAACTATAGATACTCTGTGAAGGAGAAGCCAGGGTTAATATACCTTTATTGTTTTTAAGTTGCTGACTCATACTGCCTTTCCTTCCCAGCTTTTTTGTCCCAGTATTGGTTGCTTTTTAACAGCATCCCAGTCCTCTGCCCTATAGATGCTAGTAGCACATTCCTCCTAGTTGTGACAACCTAAAATGTCTCCAGACCTTGATGAATGTCCCTTGAAGGGTAAAATCTCAGTCGGTTGAGAATCATTACCAAGACCTGGTTTCAAATTTCAGCTTTATTATCCTTTAGGTCTATGACCTTGGGCAACTTGCTTAACCTCTTTGAGTCTCAGTGTCGTCATTTGTAAAATGGTACTAGTACCTACCTTTTGTGAGGATTAAGTAATGTATGTGCAAAGCACTTAAAAACTAGATACACAGTAAGCTCAAAATGGTAACTAGATAGTAAAAGTAGTCTGCTTATTGGTTTGGTTTCTTTAAGATAAATTTAAGATCAATATTAAACTTTTTTCAGCTTTTTTTTGGTGATGTGCAAATTAACTAGTGTTAGACTGTCTGACCATAATTCATTTAGTGATTCATTTTAACCATGTTTCTAATATATTGTGCTCCGGTTTTGTTTTTATTTGGAATTTTCTAGAAGCTGCATTAGAAACCACTATAGTTAATTGCCACCATTTTAAGAATGTTGTAAATAACTCAGATGGCCATTTAATTTTCAGAGTAAATACAATTATATATCTGTCTTAAATTTATATCTTGGTTTTAAAGTTATATCTGCATGCTTGTATCTTAAACCATTTGTAGCAAAAAGAGGTGAATTAAGATATTTCATTTAAGGAATAAGTTATTCTAGAGCTAAAGGGTGAAGTATGGAGGATGAGACATTTATGTAGTTTGGTATTGAACTAATGGAAATGTTCGTTTAGTAGTTACTAAAATTATAAACATATGGCTTATTGGTAAGAAGGTTAAGGCTTTATGGAGATATTTTGTTTCAATGGTTCATTTCTTAAATGAATAAAAACTTTCTTTTATTCCCTCCCTGCCTCCCTCTCCCCCCACCAGAAAATGTTAGTCTATGATCCTGCTAAACGAATTTCTGGCAAGATGGCACTGAATCATCCTTATTTTAATGATTTGGACAATCAGATTAAGAAGATGTAGCTATGTGACAAGAGTTTCTACGTGTTGTTTGAACAAATACTTTTACTGTTAACTCTGTTTTTTTGTGTATTTTTTTTGTTGTAAAACTTAAGCTATACTTCATCTTCAAATTTCAAGTGTAACTTAAAAATGTAAATATTGTTCTATATGAATTTAAATATAATAATTCTGTATATGTTTATAGATCTCACTGTAGCAACTATTCATTACTATAATAAAACTATAAATCTAGTATTGATATCAGGAGTCAGGAAAAATTTGAGTTAGTTTAAATCATCTCAAACCTTATAGTGGTCTGGTTACCCTATAGTTGGAAATACTAAAATCTAGGGAAGTGTGCTAGGTTCAAAGTTTTATAATACTTTGAAGTATTTTTATGCCCTGAATGTTTAAATTTTGTCAGTTACTTGCCATGTGGTAACTATACAACCTGCCTTAAGGTGATTATTTTTCTACTGGTATTTCAGTTTGTGACCTAAATGTTTAAGCATTCAGAATGAGACACCTATCCAAATTTGAGAAACAATGTCATATTTATAGAGGTTTTTCAGTAACTTGGAGAGTGTGCCAAAGTTTGCTGAATTTTACAGTCAAAGATCAAGCACTGTCCACAGCAGGAAAGAACAGTTTAGAAAATTTATGAACTATCCTATTTTTAGGTAGGTTATGAAAGATGTTTGTCTAAGTGAATTCTTGTGCTGTGGTCAGAGGTAACCTTACAAAGGAGTTACTTAACATGGCTTTCAGGTCTGACTTAAAAATTCTATTTGCAAGTTTTGACATAGTTTTGTTTAATTAGCAGCCTTTTAGAAGTTTCTAATGGGCAAGTATTTAGCTAAAATCACTAGCTTTGGGAATTGTTTAATCAATAATGCTGCTCATTGTGAGCCTAATTTAAAATAACTTTTTACAGCCAAGAGAAATGTCTATAAAAATAGTGTATCGTTAGTGTACATCTATTCATTGTCTAACCACATACCCTCTATTTTCCCTCCTGGTTATCTGTGGCTAGAATGGGCATTCCTGTTTTTTGATTATTGATCCTTAGGCTCAATTGATTGTATATGTAATGGGTGATCTACCTAACGTATGTTATCTTGGAATTTTTGCACAAAGTGTGAGTCACTTTGTTTGGCAATGGGACTTGCAGGGTGAGAGGCTTGGTGGCCTTGTTCTAGGTCCTTTAATGGAAGCCAGCCTGCAATGAGAATGCAGAGCCTGAAGGATGAAAGTCATCTGGGGTCATATTGTAGAGAATTATTAAGATTTTTATGGTGGGAATTTGGTAAATGAAAAGTCACACAGAGGATTTCACTGAGATGGACTACAGACTTGTGTTTTCTTACATATGAAGTGAAGTGTTAAAGTGGGCCTGTTTTTCAAATTGGATTGCAACCCTTTAGTGGTTCCAGACCTGCATTAATTGCCAGCCTCATTCTGCACACCATATACCCCCCCACACACACTGCCATGTAGAATAGAAAGTATTAGTGTCTTCTATAATTATTTCTTGGTACTTTTGTTTCAGTAATATGTAGATTATAGGTGTGAAAAATAAGGCCTTGTGGATTTGGTAGAAGCAGCATGCAACCTCAGTGTCATTGCTACATGGAATTTAATTGGAAAGTCAGTTAGTCAACTTAGAACCTACCTGATGGGCCGGGGAAATGAGATCAGAGAGCACTCAGTAGTAGTGATAATGCGGGACCTATTGTTAGTCCTGCTCCACATATTTGTGTAGTCTTATATGAAGTGTTTATGTCAGCTTCAAAGATTTGGTGAAAAGCTACTTTACTGGGTCCATACCTTATGCATATTTTTTAATTGGCCTGTGCTGTGGTGCTTCTGATTATTTTAGAAGCTTGTCTCTAGGCCAGTAGTTCTTAATCTGCTAGAAACACCGGAGATTAACTCTGGACCTACCCTGAACATTTCAAAAATTAAAAATTGAGAAATGTATCCCAGGAAACTATTTTTTCAAAAGTTCCCCAAGCTGATCCTGATGCAGCCAGTTCTCACCAGTTGGTGGCGAGTTTAACAACTTTGGACCTCTATCTATCTAATTTTAGATGTCTTAAAACTTCATGGCATCATGTAATATCTTTACCTTGTTCTATTTGTGTTCCAGTCTGTACTCTTTAGTGAGGGGAGAAGGCTATATATTTCATCACTAATGTGACTTTTATATACTTGAGCATAGCACTGTGACAATTGCTCTGTCTTAACGTTGTCTTTCGAGGAGGGTTTAAAATTTTTCAATTTAAATGTAAAAGTAATGATGCTGAGAAGTTAATACATAATATACAATAAAATCATAATTTATATGTGGATGTGGCATATGAACTAAATATTTTGAAAAATATGATAGTATTTTAGAGTTGAATTCATAAGATGGTCCAACAAAAGGTCTTTTGGGGACTTGGGTTAACAGGCTAAAATAACTTAATAAACTAATAATTTTTAAAGTGCTTGAGAAGAGTTGAAAGCTCTGTTGGATGGAACAAAGACTTTACATTAGTGCTGTTAGCAAACTGCAGTTTATAATAGGTCAACTTCGGTCCCATCCCTATTTAGTTTCCATATTCAAATTGGAGTCAGTTTGGTTCTCAGGTTCTGCAGAACCATAGGATCATTTTCCATTTTGGTCAGAGCAGAGAAAATTAGTGATGCTTGTGGAGTGAAGAGAACAGTGGGCATTGTTTTAAGTAGGTTTGGGACAAGATGGGTAGTGTATTGAATGACTAAAGGAAAAGCAAAGGATGGAAGGATAAATTAAAGACCCTGTAGAGGGGGAGGCATTTCTGACTTGAAAATACCCTCTAGCACATATATGGTCAATTAATATACCATTAAGAAGCCATGAATATACAGTGGGGAAACGACAGCCTCTTCAATAATAGGTGTTGGGAAAACTGGACAGCTGCATGCAAGAGAATGAAACTGAATTACAGTCTCACTCCATACACAAAAGTAAACTCACAAAGGATCAAAGACCTGAATGTAAGACATGAAACCATAAAACTCTTAGAAGAAAACAGGCAAAAATCTCTTGAACATAAGCATGAGTGATTTTTTTTTTTTGGGACCCATTTCCCCAGGCAAGGGAAACAAAAAAAAAAAGAACAAGTGGGACTATATCAAACCAAAAAAACAACCTGATTAAAAAGTTGGAGGACCTGAACAAACACTTCTCCAAAGAAGAAATACAGGTGGCCGGTAGTCACATGAAAAGGTGCTCCACATGGCCAATCATCAGGGAAATGCAAATCTAAACCACAATGAAATATCACCCTCACATAAGAAGGGCCAGTATCCAAAAGACAAGAAAATGTTTTGGTGAGGACGTGGAGAAATGTGAATCCTCCAACACTGTTGGTGGGGATGTAAATTGGTACAGCCAGTGTGGAAACCAGTATGGAGGTGCTTCAAAAACTAGAAAGAAATAACATGACCCAGTAATTCCACTTCTGGGAATTTACCTGAAGAAAACAATTCCTGATTTGAAAAGATACACACCCCTATGTTTATTGCTGCTTTATCTATAGTAACCAAGTTATAGAAGCAACCTAAGTGTCCATCAATACAAGAATGGATAAAGAGGTGGTACATCTAATACACAATGGAATATTACTCAGCCATAAAAGAATCCTGCCATTTGCAACAACATGAATGGACCTAGATGATATGCCAAGTGAAATAGGCCAGATGGAGAAAGACAAATATGTGATTTCGCTTATGGAATCTAAAAACAAAATGAACAAAATAGCAGTAGACTCAGACACTGAGAAGTGGCCAGTGGTTACCATGGGGCAGAGGTTAGGGTAAGGGGACTAAAGGGGCACGAAAATTCTCAATATAAGTTGGTCAGTGGGATAGCACAGCACAGAGAATACAGCCAATGACTGTAACATCTTCCTATGTTGACACAGTAACTGCCCTGGCAGGGTGAGGATTTAGTAATATGGGTAACTGCTGAGTCACAATATTGAATTTCTGAAACCAATTTAAGATTGTATGTCAATGATATTGTAATAAAAAATAGCATTTAGGAGAAAGCAAAGGTGGGATAGAAGTGATATTGACAAGGGTTCTGACTTTAGTCCATTTGGAGAAAGTGGAGTATTTGGAAACGAGTAGACACTTTCAGTCTCATGCCATAATGTAAATACCAAGTTTCTAAAGTAAAAAGCTTCAGAAGAAATGTTTTGAGTGATAGACTTGGTTGTTTAAGAGGAAAGGGTGTTTTCACAGTAACATCATTCCCTTAGAATACTGAGGTCTGATTTTCAAACTTGAATTCGGACCTCCTTGAGGGACTGCTGAAACAGATTTCTGGTACATCCCCAGGTGTTGATTTAGTAGGTCCTGTGTGGCCATGAATATATATGCTCTCTTAAGAAGTTCCCAGGTGCTGATGCTCTCGGTCTAGGGACACTTTGAGAATCACTACCTGGATAGTTCTCAGAATACTGGAGAACTAAACAGAAGCACATCTATTTGGTCAAATTGTTGGGTTTGTAGAGGAAGCACAGAGATGCAGAAGGAGAGATTCACCTAAAACCAGACATACAGTTAGAGGTTGAACTAGAATTCCAACCTAAATTTTCCGTTGTCATTGTTGAAAGTGAATAGTGTAAATATAAAGATTCTAGGCTCTAATTAGGGTTGCCATTTCTGTCTAGCCTTGAACAAGTCATTCAGTGTCTCTGACTATACTTCAGTTGTACATTGGAGATAATGAATAGGACTTTATTTACATAAATACAAGTCAATATATATATATATGTATGTAATGCATTTATATAAATAAGATTGTAGGATTGTTGTAAGAGATGGAGATGGTGTTGCCAGGTATCCTACCTACATAGCACATAGCCTGTTTTTGCCTGGATGCCCTAAATGTCCTTTTCTCAGTATATTACAAAAATTGGGTAGTTAAAGCTATTTTTCTTCCATAGCAATTGGTCCTTAAATACATTAAACGGCAACACTAGATGGAGAATATAGGTAAAGTTCCTGACATATGCTACTTTCTTTCTCTTTTTAACTCAGCACTTTTTCCCCTTATTTCCTCTCCCCTACTGGAGCTAGCTGAGCTGAGTAAGTGATGACTAGGAAAGGTTCCTGAGAGCATGTCTCCCGGCTCTGGTGCTAAGGCTCTGCTACCTGCAGTGCTGCCCTAAAGTTTGTGAGCCTACCTGGTGTTCCTCATAGGTATAGGAATTGTGTTATTTTTTGTTTTGCTTAATCTAGTTTGATTTGGGGTTCTGTCACTTAAATCTCAGAGCTTGATTAATACAACTGTCAATATCAACACAGTAGTTGGATAAATAATTTTAAAGGAACCCTAAATTTCAACACCCTTAGAGTTATAAATCCTTGCATAATTGAAAGTCTTCCTGTAAAAGCTCTTTATTGCTCAAATCATAGTTTTCATTGCAGATTCTAGTATTGGCTATGTAGATTGGTGCTGATAGAAAAGTCTTGTATGGCTATTGACCTCTCAAAGAATCTACAAAGTTCCATAGAATGCTTATATATAGGTACTTACTCTTTATCAGTCGAGTAGAAATCTGTAAAATATGCTTTTCTGTAGGCAGTCATTCCTTGCCTTGAGATAGGATTTCAAAACCATGCTATAATTCTCTGTTAAGGAAATAATGTGATAAAAGCAGAATGTATTGGGAAAATTTATTTGCTAATGAGTATTAGTAGTTCTTTGTATTTGTAAAGAGGTTTATAGTAATTAAGTAGCATATGCTATTTCAATAGACAGAAGCTTCCTATACTATAAAAATGCCCTGCACTGTAAAACCACAAGAATAATTACATCATAACACATTCTTTATAATACAGAGAGAAAAGATAGGTTTCCCAGCAGAACATAGCCGTTTGTCTCAATGGTTCTGGTATCATGACAAATGTATTTATGTGCAAGAAAATATAAATGTATTCTTCATGAAGTTTGTTCACTGCTTCAGGGATACAGATAGGAAGCAGAGCATTTGTTCCATCTTAATCTTCTTGCTAGAATTTGAACATAGTTTTAGAAATGCTTTTTGGCTTCCTGTTTGAAATACTCATGCACAAGTACTAGTGGGAAAGGGCTTGGAACATAAAAAGATAGTAATTTTCCAGGTGAGCACAAAAGATTTTTGACCAACATAAATCTGATGTCCCAGAAAATGGATGATACAGTGTTATATGTTGGGAGCTCTTAATTACCCATGCTAAAAGGAGGTCATAGCAGTTTAGATAACCATAAAGAGCACATATCTTACCTCCCTTATCCCAAATTTTGACTTCTGCTATGTTGTCCACCCACTTTGGCAATAAATCTCATTTCCTAGTTAGAGAAATCATACAATTTTAGTTTGAATGGGATCTTGGCCATCATTCTTATTTTCCAAGGGAGTCATGGATTTCAGCAATATACTGAAAAATAGAACCCAGGCTTTCTGACTTCCAGTTTAAAGAGATGTCCACCTTTTAGCTCGGCTCTGATAGTGAAATTGGGAATCAATAGAGACAAGAAATAAATGTATTTTAAGGATAAAACATTCAGGCTGGAGAGAACCTAAGTAATTACAAAAAGTCAGATTAGAGAAAGTTTCATATATTTTTAGTTCCTAGAAGCTAAAAGGTGAAATAGTCAACAATGTAAGTAGCACATGCAAAACAGGAATTGAGTGTGTTCTTTGCAAGAGCAGTGCAGATTTTCATTCTCTACTTCAGAGGATAATCTGGGGTTTAGCTCATATGATACAGATACTTTTAAATAGCTACAGTTAAGAAAAAAACCAAACTTTAAGGACAATTTAATTATGTGTCAGATAATAAACATTGTGATAGTTAATGATACATATTCATCAGGTCTCTGGCATTGGAATAACTAACTGAAATACTACATATTCATAATGTCTCTGGCACTGGAATTGTATTTATAATACAGGAAAAAAGCAAAGAGTTCACAACTTCATATCTTTTATCCATTTTGAAGAGAAATAATCTCATGTGTTACCACATTTGGAGTATTTTTGAGCATGGCCAAAAAGTAAGAAATAAAGCACAGTACAGTGTGCCTATGGGCAAAAAATAAATTTATCACAAACAGAAGACTGGACTTTTGAGCAGATGTTTACATAAATACAAACAGCAACTCCCTACTTTTCCTGTTATCTCCGATTATGTGATACAACATATTTGCCAGAAGAGGCGCTTTTTAAAAACAGCCTTCCAGGGAGTGAATAAACAATACTATATTTGGCTGACAGCTGCTTTTGGAAAATGAGATGTCAGCAAAGCTGAATGTTGTTTAAAGAAAACTAATTACCCAGCTACCTTTGACTTGGATCAGAGTAAACAAAGCACTTCCCTATTTGCACTAAAATGTTTTGTCTAGGATTTAAATATTAGGTATTAGTCATATATTTCACTTCCTCCATCATTCCCATGTGGAACAAATGAATTTAAAGATATTCCTGTTTGATTTTGCTGCCAAAACCACTTTAGGTCATCTGGTGCTCCACAAATTGTTGCTTCTTTTGCTTATACACCATCCATTATTTACTGTGTTGAGTTTAAAGCTGTGTGTTTATGGACATTTTAAGCCCAGATAACCTAGTGACATGCAGTGTAGATGCATTTGTGTGAATTTAATTAAGCAAATGTCTAATAATATAAAGTTTATGTTTAAAATCATAGAATTTGAAATAAGGCAAATAGTTTTTGACAATTCATTTTAAGGTTGGCCAACCAGGTGAATCATATAACTGGTTTATGTTATCACTGCACAGTACTGTGGCTGGTAAAACAAAAAAAATTCTTGGCAGCCCTTTGTCACTTGTGTGAGCCAGGCTGTGGTTTCCCTGAGTTAACGGGGGAGTGGCGCCTCTGGGGATGACTCTACTTACTTGAACATTTACTGTTCTGTAATCTGAAGTAAGTTTACATTCTGAAGCAATCTCATCTGAACATCCATTAAATTTGGGTGACAATGGTAGTGTTGAAAATGGGCCCCAAAATGAGGTATTTGGGAGTGAACTTTAGATGAGCTGTAATGTCACAGAGGCCAAACAAACAACTTGCATGGTACCTTCTGGAGTGAGAACTCCATAAAATGTTAGCGATGATCTTGAGAAAATAAAAAAGCAGCATTAAATCAAAAACATGCAATAGTTGTAGATTTTGAGAAAGGATCTCCCTACCTTACAGTTATTTCTGTGGAAAAATCAGTATTGTAGTAGGCAAGTTTTTCAAGAACACAACCTCTGTATAAAATCTGGTATATGATTTTTACATAAACAGTTACTAGAAAACCATTCTGGGACAAGCAGAGGTTTAATGATTCTATAAATATTTGTTTGCCCAACAAATATTTAATGAACAGATATGAGCCAGATACTGGATTAGGATGTGAGGACACAGTTCAACTAAACAGACTAACAGTTCTTATCTTGGTGGATTTTACCTCCTCTTGTAGGGAAGACAGATTATAAGCAAGTAAGTAAATGTAATGAGATGTTAGAATGGGACTCTTCCTGCCTGTTTTGACTTAGGCCAATAAGACAGTCATCAGCTATCAGTAGTTATCAGAATTCTGTATCTGATATGCAGATTTGTAAGGACATGGCTCTAATAACCTGTCCTACAACCTGGGATAAGCTACGTGATTGCCAAGGCCCAGTGCAAAATGAAAATGTGGGTCCTCATGTTCAAAAATAGTACACTAAGAAACTCCAGACCGCAACACCAGAGCATTAAACCAAGCACAAGGCCCTTCAAAATGCCAGGTCCTATGTGACCACACAGGACACAAGCCCGTGAGGCTGGCCCTGCATAGATCCTTTAGGCAAAGAAAAGTGAAAAGGCTTAGAGTAGAGAAGACAGATTTTGGGATGGTGATCTTTGGAGAGCTGTGCCATGCTTTGGGAATGCTATCATCTAACCCAAGTCTAATGGGGGCAGTTCAAAGGGACCCCTTGAAGAACTCTGAAGTGTGTTTCATGCCTTTGTGAGATGCAGAACCAGTGCCTGCATGACATCTGAGGAAACTAAGCTGGCTGATGAGGACTGTAACTCCTACCCACTACAGAATAGTCAAGAGAATGCTACTGTGATGAGACTCACTCGCTGCTGGAACTCTGGGGCAAGGGATGATTGCTTGCCTTATGGGACTGGGTCCAAGAGGAAGAGAGCTGGAAGGGGGTCTCTTGGGCCCATCTGCACTTGCCAAATGCCATCAGCCCTGCCTCAAAAACAAAGATAGTGGAGTCCCTTCCTATCATTTAGAACAGCCAGGCCTATATCACTCATACTCCTCTAAGGCCTTTTGTAAAATTAAAATTTAATGTAGTTTGAAATATTCTTTATATAAACTATAAATATACACTGCTCTCATGTATCCATTACCCAGTGTCATTATTACTACATCTGAGACCCTCAGTGTATTCTCTTCCTATGATCATCTTCCTTTCTCCCCATAAAAGATATATTTCTTTATGCTTTTCCAAGTTTTCTTTATGCTTTTAAAACCTATATCTTCATTATTATCATATTGCATGCTTTTATGCTTTATATAATTACTAAGGATCTTGACATTTATTTATTTTGTTGGTTTTGTGAGATCCATCCCCATTGACAAATTTAGCTATAGTTGATTTGCTTTCCTGCTGTAGAGTATCCCATGGTATGACTCTACTGCAATTTACTCATCTCTTCACCTATTAATAGACACTTGTTTTGATGATTTGCTTGTAAGAACAACGCTGCTGTAAGTTTATTAAGTTGTATTATATATGCCTCCATTTGCTTGTATGCAAGGGATTTTTTATTTTTTGATGTATCCATCCTTGTTCTTACCCTGCTCTGTTGTGTATCTCAGGGAGCTGACCCACATAGCTTGCATTTCCCAAACTCCTGTGTCACCTGCCTTGCCTCCGGACTTAGCCAAAGAGAGGCAGTGGTGGGAGAGCAAGGAGAAAGGGGGAGAGAAGTCAGAGTGCTATCTTGGTCTCGCTCAGATAGTGTCACTTCTGCACCTCCAGCTGTCACTGCACAGGTCCACCCTGCTTCTGGCTTCTGTTCAGAGGCTCCAACTAACTCCTGCTCTTTTGGAGCCTCACTTGTTTGTCTCAGTGGACTGGGGTGGTGGTGGGTTCCTGAGTGGCTAGTCCCCGGTTGCCTCCCTGTCCATTATTTGACTTCTCAGCAGTTTCAATCCCCAAGTAACCAATTCCTCAGATTGAATTCCTTCTGTCTCAATATTTGGAACATTCTTTGCTTTCCTGTTAAATTGTATATATAGGTTGTGCATATTTTCAACTCCAAATTGCTCTACAAAGTGGGTACACCAATTTCTATCTCTACCAACAGTGCACATGCTCCCATTGTTGTGATCTTAACCAGTAGTGAGTATTGTCAAACTTCTGAAATTTTGAGAATGTAATGTTGTGAGACAACATTTCACTGAATGTTTTAGTTTCCTTTCTTGGGACTGAGGGTCTTTCTATACTCCTGTGATGTTCTTTCTTATACTCCACAGATGAGTGAAATCATTTGGTACTAGTCTTTTTCCACCTGGCTTATTTCACTGAACATAATACCCTCTAGCTTCACCATGTTGTTGCAACTGGTAGGATTTGTTTCCTTCTTATGGCTGAATAATATTCCATTGTGCATATGTATTACATCTTCTTTATCCCTTCATCTACTGATGGACACTTAGGTTGCTTCCATATCTTGGCTGTTGTAAATAGTGCTGCAATAAAAATAGGGGTGCATATGTCTTTTTCAAACTGGGTATAGTTTATATTTTTTACACAAAAATAACATACAGATTCTTTTGAAAATTGTAGACTTAGGAGATGTTTGATCAAGAATTTAAAAATCAGGTTTTAGTTCAGGTATTTCCTATGAACTGACTGTGTATCACTTTGATAATTTTTTCCTTACCTTCTCTCCTACCACAATTTAAATCTTTTCTTAGAAGTTTCTGGTCAGCCACAGGTCCAAGGCAGAAGAAGAAAGATGGATAGAAAAAGTAATTTTTTTCTTCTTAATATTTCAGAATCAGAAAAAAGATTGTATGCTGTGTTTACTGGAGAAAATGTGGAGGATAGAGAAAAGCACAAAGAAGAAAGTAAAATTTAAGAGTAATTCTACTACCCAGAAATATCCCACTCATAAACATTATAGTGTTTAGGATCTAACATTTTATAATAGATATATTACATGTCCCAGTAAAACACACAGAAACAATTAACATATATTTTACCCTGTAATGTGGAAGTGCATTTATCAATACTTGTTTATTTACCCTAAAATCACAAATGTTCAAAATTTCCAAGCTTATTTGTGAAAATGTGATATCTTGATGTATGTGTTAACTGGCTCTCATGCTATTGTTTTTCTCTGTGTTCTCTTTATATATGTTATCTTTAAAAGGAGTCTCAAATAGTGGCACAAAGTCATTCTGTACCTAGTAAATGTATTTCAACAAGTATTTATGTGCCTCTTTAATTGTAATTCCTTATATTTGTATATAGTACCACAGTTTGCAAGTCTCGTTTGCTCTTCCTAACATCCCTCTGAGGGAGGCAGTACTATTCTCACTGGTGCAGGAAGAAACCTGAGCATCACGGAGGTTAAGTGCCTTGTTAAGGCCATCCAGCTAGTGAGGTGGAGGATTTGCAGGTTTGGGCTCCAAGTCGAGTTCTTTTTCCACCAAACTACGTTCCCAGAATGTAGAATCACTACATTCCTAGACCTTTTTGGTTCACAATGTAGTTGATGTGATGACTCCCAAAACCACAAGATGCCCAGATAAGAAAACAAAGCCTAACCCCATGAAAGTGGTCACCGTCAGCAGACCCCTGCATGCTCCTTTCCGTCAGGTGACGCTGCTTCTCCCTGTTGCTGTACTTGGTGCTCTTCAGGCGTCTGCAGTAACTGCCTAGACCTTGAAGGCATCTTAAGAAGAACTGATGAGATACTAGAAAGAACTTGAGCTGTGCATTGTTCCAGCAATGGAGATTTTTCACTGACAAGTGAGAATTACACTTGGCTTGTGTTTTCCTTGTGAAAATGCTTTCCACACATTCATTTGATTGTTCAGTCAGTTGGGCTCTTTCATGTTTCAATTCCACAGGTGTCACTGAGGACCGGCGATGTCCTGGTGTCCTGGACATGTTTAAATTCCACAGGTGTCTCCTGCCAGCCCTGGAAGAGAACAACAAAAGTAAAACATGAGTTATTCCTTTAAAGCTCCATTTCCACATTATTCTTCTGGTTATTCAGACAACAGACTTCAAGTGCAGCATTATTAGATGACACGCAATCCTCACTTACAAACTAGACCGCAGCTGGGGAGCAGGCTCTCTAAAAGTATCACTTAGCTAAAGCCCAGGCCAAGTGTTTCATCTCTTTTTGATACCACAGTCGTGGTTGTGGAGATAAGATCTCTATTCTAGGACCAGGGTTGAAGGTAGTGGTGTCCAGCGTGGGGTGTCCAAAACAACCCATTTGGAGCACAGGAAGAAAATATTTTGAAGTATCCTTATAACACTTCTTTTACTGGGAATGTTTTATATGATTTATAATAATGTTAGTATTATATGAAGTAGTGTACTTATATACTTTAAGAATCAATAAATACACATGTTATATACTCCATAATATTTCACTGTTGGGGTGGACAATCAAGAAATTGGTGTTTACTGCTCGAAAGCTATAGCCACACTGATTCTCCTTTCTCAACAGTATATACAACTCTACTGAAAGGCTCATTTGAAAGCTTTCCAGAGTCATTGGGTTCAGATTAGGCCTGATGGCTGGGAGAGAGTTATACAAGGTTCCTAGAGTGAAAGTTCAAGTAAGGTCATACAACTGGGCCAGATTTTCTCTGTAACACAGACAGACAGAAGACAGATTTCTTCTTAGCTCAATAAGCCCCTGCTTCCTGTCAGGATCCTGAGTTTTAAGAGCTTAACTTTTTCCCCTCATAGTTGAATTCATTTTGTTCGTTGCTGTTGGAGCTCTCCTACAGAGTTACTTTTCATCTATTTTCCCGAATAAGTACCATACTTTTTCAACTCTTTTCACTCCTTGCTTCTTGTCTAGCTGGTGTTGGAGGAGCATCAGTTGGGGTCCTGAGTTTCCATCTTTCATTGCCAGACATTTACATTTGGCAATAGATGTCCAGGAGGGCCCCCATTCATCATTTCCAGAACATTCTACCAACTTCACTGACAAGTGTAATTTCTTCTCATTAACCCAGTGTCTGTGCATTGAACATTCTTTGCCTATTGAGCATTCTTATCCAGGTGTCCTTTCTGTCTTACCATAGTGGATTTCTGTATTGAAGATTTTTTTCTGCTTTCATCTAAGTGTTTTATTTTCTTTCTCCATTCTGCCTCTGCTCATATCTCAGTGATATCACTGAAATCAGTGATAACTTCTGCAAGGTATAGGTTGTGTTTTACTAAAAGAATTACTAGTCTATGATAAATCAAAATGTACTTAGGGAATGTGAATTGTGATTATTTGCATTACAAAAATATCTTTAGAAACATTCTTTTTTATTTTCTTGACATATGATCAATTTGATAAAAATGTCATTTTTAGCTGTTTCAGAAACCCATCTGTAGCATAATGTGAGTTTTACTTGAAGCATCCCTTTCTTCCAGTTCAAGTCTTTACTAAAGTCCTTACATGTGGTGTCCATGTTTTGAGATGGAATTTGCAAAAATTGCTCATCTTCATTAGAGATAAACTGCAAATATACATACCTGGCTTCAGATAGGAAGTCTGAGCTTATCAACTCCTAGGGCCTCCTGGGGGCAAAGGCAGGCTGGCAAGGTAGTGTTTGGGTAAGCTATTCTGGAGGATCTTTTCTTCCAAAGCAAACGAGGGATTACTGTTCTTGATGCTAAAGTGTAATGACATGTGAATGGCATCTTTAATTGTATAAGGAAGGCTAACTGCTGTAAGAAACAGACCCTATTAATATATAATGGCTCAAACACAAGAGAAGTTTATTTCTGGCTCTGATGACAGCACTGCATAATGAAAAGGACGGCAGGATGGTTCTCCTCTAGGCAATCATTCAGGGACCCAGATGGCGATGCTGTCGCATCTTCAACTCATGGCTTCCAGAATTGCCCCAGAAGTCATCTCCATTCTAGCCATCCAGAAGGCACATAAAAACATGGAGAAATGAAAATACGGCCAGGTGTGGGTGTGGTACACCTTACTTATGCTCACCGTTGGCTAGAACAGTCACATGTGCTAATAAAAATAAAAACATGGCCACACCTAACTGCAAGCAAGGCTGGAAAATGAGGGCTAGTTGTGCGTTACAGAAGAAAAGGAGAATATGGGTACTAATCTTTGCCACTCCATATTTACTCTTTGGTTTATGGAAAAATTTATTCCCAAGTTCCCCTTTGCCAAACCAGGGAGACTCAACTGTACGTTCAGAGGTAGCTCTGGGATCCCTTTCCAGTCAGGGTGGTGCCCCATCACTTTATAGAGGAGAACACCCCGTTTTCTCTTACAGTTAAATGGCACAGAGTAGATTTTGGGTGTTTCACAAAAGGTTTTCAAATAATACTGGAGAAATAAGCAGGAGTGACCTCTCTGGAACCATACACATGAGTGTAGCATCTTATCTCCTTGCTGGAGCCTGTGATCCAGGGCTCCCAAGTGTCTGAATATCTGATATACACTGCTTTTTCATTTGATCAGGGGATGTTCTGGTCTTTTCTTTGCAAATAAAAATTGTTATTCTGAAAAAATTGCCTACTCGTTATCTGGAAAGACAGCAGGAATTCCTAGCAAGAAAGGCCACAGCAACCTGCCTCAAACATGGGCCAATAGATGGTCTGGGTAAATGCTGGGAGGCTTTCCGCTTTTGGAGAAACTAGTATATAGGGCATCAGCTGAGTTTCCATTTCAGTGCAACTTAAGTCTGAGTGATAAAGGCGGCAGTGTTCTCTGAGCCTTATATTACATAACCCTCATGTGATTCAGGGCTGCTATTTGTAGTTTTCCATTGTGTGTAGCGCAAGGAGGCAGCTTCCTTCTCCAGTGTTCCAGAGGAAATGAAAATCACTCTGCATTTATCCTGAGTTTTGACCTAGCCTAGGTCTTCAAAACTGCTCCTGTTTTATTGTCAAAAATAATTTTGTCTTTACCTTGCTCTCAAGTTTGATCATTCATTCATTTAACAAAAAAATCAGTGAGTGCCTATAAGGCACAGGTGATAGAAAGTTGAACAAAGCACCTTGAGTAGAAGTAAGGGGTTGAAAATACTGATTCCTAGACTCCATCCCACACCAATTAAAAAAAAATATGGGGGTGAGATGTAGTGATAGGCATGTTTTAAAATCTCCCCAAAAGGGTCCAATGTGCAGCTAGGATTGATACCCACTAGAATTTGTAGACACTTAAGTCAGAGGAATGTATAAGGTTTAATATGCCAAGGAGGAGGACTAGAAAGAGAACCAAATAAAGATGGAGTCTTAAATTGGTTTGAAAACAGTGCAGAGAGAACTGGAAGTTGCTTGATACAGAGAAAGAGAAATAACATTGGTGTCTGATCAATCTGTGGTGGAATTTCAGCCTTTCTGCTTTTTAGTTTGTGTGACTCTTGACAAGCATCTAACCACTCTGAGAATCTGCTTTCTCACTTTAAATATGAGGATAATAATAACCTTACATCCTAGGATTGTTGTGAGCATTTAATCAAAGTGGCTAGTGTGTAACTAATCTGTTATTTTTGTTATTATTTGGAACTCAGGAGGAAAGATCAAGCATAAAAACATGATAGTTAAAGGTGTGAGAATGCTGGTAAATTTGACCAAACAGTCAAAGGAGATTTAATGCCTATCTTTCTCAATTTCTTCCAAAAAATTTAAGGGGAGGAATACTTCCAAACTCATTTTTTCAGGCCAGCATTACACTGATACCAAAACCAAACAAAAACACCACAAAAAAAAAAAAAGGAAAGAAAGAAAAGAAAAAATTATAGGCCAAATCCTTGAACATAGATGCAAAAATCCTCAGTGAAATATCAGTAAGCTGATTCAGCAATACATTAAAAGAAACATATACCACAATCAAATGGGTTTTATTCCAGGGATGCAAGGATAGATCAACATCTGCCAATCAATCTACATGATATGCCATGTTAACAAAATGAAAGATAAAAGTCATATAATCATCTTAATAGAGGCAGAAAAAGCATTTGACAAAATCCAGTATCCATTTATGATAAACATTTTGATAAAATGGGTATGTATCTCAACATAATAAAGATCACAGATGACACATCTGCAGTTAATGTCATATGCAACAGTGAAAACAGAGCCTTTTCTCTATAATCAGGAACAAAATAAGGATGCCTATTCTTGCTACTTGTATTCAATTTAGTATTAGAAGTTCTAGCCATAGCAATTAGGTAAGAAAAAGATATAAAAGGGATCCAAATTGGAGAAAAAGAAAATTGTCACTATTTGCAGATGATATACTATATATAGAAAACCCCAAAGACTCCATCAAAAAAACTGTTCATAAATGAATTCAGTAAGATTGTAGGGTACAAAATTAATACAAAAACCTATTGCACTTCTATACACTAATAACAAACTATAAGAAAGAGAATTCAAGAAAAAAATCCCATTTACAATTGCATCAAAAAGAATAAAATACCTAGGAATATATTTAACCAATAAGGTAAAAGACCTGTATATTGGAAACTATAAGGCATTGATAAAAGAAATTGCAGAAAACACAAATAAATGGAAAGATTCCATGCTATGGATTGGAAGAATTAATATTAAAATGTCCATATAACCCAAAGCAATCTATAGATTTGAGGCAATCTCAAAATTCCAATGGCAGTTTTCACAGAGCTATAACAAATAGTTCTAAAATTTGTATGGACCCACAAAAGACCTTGAATAGCCAAAGCAATCTTGAGAAAAGAACAAAGCCAGAGATATCATACTCTCTGATTTCAAACTATACTACAAAGCTATAATAATCAAAACAATATGGTATTGGGATAAAACCAGACACAAGTCAATGGAACAGAACAGAGAGTCCAGAAGTAAACCCATGTGTATGCTGTGGATTAGTTTATGACAAAGGAGGCAAAATATACAAGGGGAAAGGACAGTCTCTTCAGTAAGTGGTGTTGGGGAAAATAAATCCACTCTGCCTGTGGAGTCAAGTGAGTCATGAGGAAGAAAGGCACCAGAAGCATTTAGCACTCTTTCCTGGGGAGCTGAGCAGAAAACATGTCCTTCTATGAACACATGAGTATTAGGTGGGTAAAGGTGTTCACTGTAACAGTGGAAGCTCCACAGAGAAGGCACCAAAAAACAGGACAGTCCTTTACATTCCTGGAATTCTAAGCATTTCAAGCCTTGCTGAGTGACTTTGCTCCTGATCTGTGGTTCACTTGGTTTCTGTCATCTCAGTATATTATCATGCATCTCACTTTGCAGGAATTTTTTTGTTTCCATGTCACCCTGAAATGGAGATATTATACATATAACCCTATAGAAGCTTAATCCTTAAAAAAAAAGTGCTGAGTATTTAAAATTTTTATTTTAATATACAATCATTTAAGAAAAAAGAGAAAATTGAGAAAAACATATGAAAATAAATATTAGTTATAATCCTATGAAAAAGAAAATGGTTTTTAGCATATATTTCTTTCTGGGCTTATTTCTGTGTCTACACCCTCCTCCACATGGACATTTACATCTACACTGTGTAGACATTTACATCCATAAATGACCATTAGTATGTATATAGGATCATACCGTATGTATAATTTGGTGCCTTGCTCTTCTAACATTACATCCTACTTCCATGTTTTGCAAAATTTCTGGTAAGCCTAATTTTTGTTGCTTCACAATACTTGGTATATGTCAAGAACTATGCAAACAGATTTTCTCTCCACTGACACTAGTTAGGGAGAGGAAACAAAAAATGGAGAGTTATTATTTATACATTTACACTTAAACACTAAACAAGTGAAGTAAACAAGCCATTAGTTTCTGAAAGCTTTGAATTAGAGTTATGAATGAAAGCCCATTTAGAATCATTGTTTCCTATCCCTTTTCTTAGGGAAAAGATTTGAATATTTTTCAGAGTTATTACTGAGTAAGTTGCCTAACACTGTTTTTACAAGGGGCTCAACAAAAGCTAAATGCAAGAGTTATATCCTTCCTTTCCTTTCCGGAAAACAATGTTTATCCTCTCTATAGGGGCAAAGTTGAATATTTTCTATAAAGCAAAACAACATGGAAATCTAGAGTGATTTGAGCCAAATGGTAAATAAAAAGTAAATGAAGTAAATCAAGAAACACTTGTGGGAGAATGAACTAGAACTTTATCACTTCGGTCACCCTACACTTTTTTGAGGATGCTTTTTGCTGCATCTCTCATAGTTGACCACAAGATGTCACTATGGCATCTTTAATCCTAATAACCATGTAGCTGGCTGGGGGAGGGGAGAGAACAGGGAAAGAAAATCCGTTTTTTGCAAAATGGAATAGTATTTTTTTTTCTGGCAGGCAGCCAGACTAATAAAAAAAAATTTTTTTTTAAACAACACTGAATTGAAAAGGCTTTCAAGAAACATCTGCACAGTGAAACTGTTAACTCCAAAGAAGTCCAACATCGTATTTATGCTGTATAAATTAAAATGGAAAATAAAAACCTATTTGGGCCAATGGACAAAATCCCCAAAAGCAAGAGAAAAATACATCTGAAGTCAGTCCATTTTCAAAACAATGGCATTAAATATGGAGGATATAATAGTCATAAACAACTGAAATCCTGCCTAATGAAACTTTATATAATCCATTTCCAAAAACAAATATTGTTAATTAACCAAATTTCCCTTCATGGACTTAAGGCTTAGGCAGAGGCACAATAATTTTTTTTTTTTAGATAATTATTTTTTATTGAAGGGTAGTTGGCACACAGTATTACATTAGTTTCAGGTGTACAACACAGTGATTCAACATTTATATACATGATAATTCTAGGTACCAGCTATCACCATACCAAGCTGTTACAATATTTTGACTATATTCCTTATGCTATGCATTACATCCCGGTTACTTATTTATTTTACAATTGGAAGTCTGTACTTTTTCTTTTTTTTTTTTTTTTTGTGAAGGCATCTCATATTTATTGATCAAATGGTTGTTAACAACAATAAAATTCTGTATAGGGGAGTCAATGCTCAATGCACAATCATTAATCCACCCCAAGCCTAATTTTTGTCAGTCTCCAATCTTCTGAAGCATAACGAACAAGTTCTTACAAGGAGAACAAATTCTTACATAGTGAATAAGTTACATGGTGAACAGTACAAGGGAAGTCATCACAGAAACTTTCAGTTTTGCTCATGCATTGTGAACTATAAACAGTCAGTTCAAATATGAATATTCATTTGATTTTTATACTTGATTTATATGTGGATACCACATTTCTCTCTTTAGTATTATTATTTTTAATAAAATGCTGAAGTGGTAGGTAGATACAAGATAAAGGTAGAAAACATAGTTTAATGTTGTAAGAGAGCAAATGTAGATGATCAGGTGTGTGCCTGTAGACTATGTATTAATCCAAGCTAGACAAGGGCAATAAAACACCCACGTATGCAGATTTCTCTCAGAACAGGGGGGGTGAGGTTCTAAGCCTCAACTCTGTTGATCCCCAATTTCTCACCTGATGGCCCCCCTGCGACTGTGCCTGTCTTAGGTTGTTCCTCCTTTGAGGAATCTTACCTGTCTCTGGCTAACCAGTCATCTTCCGGAGCCATACAGGGAAATGTAAAGTTGGTAAGTGAGAGAGAAGCCTTATTGTTTGAAAAGGTTAGCTTTTTACTTCTTTGCATATTAATGCCCTGTGGCTTCTATGCCCAGCATTTGTCTTGAGGTATCTTTACCACTTGGAAGAATTATGATACTCGGTAAATTTGATATGAGGCACGAATTCTATTTAAGGGTTGTAATTAGGAAGGAAGAAGAAAAGCTATAGAAGTAGCAGGCGGAAGAAAACATGGGAAGATTGATTATTTCTTTGACATATCTTCTTGGAGAGTAACTTCAGCATGTATAGGTTTTAAACTACTAATTAAATTGCACACACACATTAACATAATAGGAGTACAGTTATGTAACCAAAGCATACCTGTAATTACCAGCCATCTCCAGTGAAACCAAGAAAACCAGTTAGGCACCTTAGGCATTTGTGAAAACTTATCTGTGATATGGTGGACATTGTCCAACTGAACTTGAACAGTCTGAGAGAAATCAGACAAATTAAAACAACCCATTCCTGGGGAATGTTCACATCCCATATGTTCTTTTAACAGTAACTAGTCTGTAGTTGTAAGATTTTGGAGCGCTACAATTTGCACTTCTCCTAATTCTTGGTTGAGTTCCAACAGTATAGATCCAGTCAAATTTGTTGTTTTACTGTATGTACAGGCCAGCTTAAATATCTCCTTCTTCATTCCCATGGCAAGTCCAGGAACTGGTGGGATGAGTGCATCTACACCTGTAGCAGTGCGTGGATCTTTGTTGGGGTTTTTTGATGATCATCTTCTGGCATGAGTCTTCCAGAGAGTGATGATGTTGGAAGTTCTTTTTCATATCGTATCTTAGTTCATTTTTGGGGTAGCCAAATTAGGCTTTGATCCTCTGTATAAACACAAACAGGCCCTTTGGCTACACTTTTATATGCCCTTTATACCCTTGTGTAGAACTCATTGGAGGACACCACACAGGAACTGCCTTTTTCTTTTCGTTTCATTAATCTACACTTACATGATGAATATTATGTTTACTAGGCTCTCCCCTATACCATGTCCCCCCTATAAACCCCTTTACAGTCACTGTCCATCAGCATAGCAAAATGTTGTAGTATCACTACTTGCCTTCTCTGTGTTGTACAGCCCTCCCCTTTCTCCCACCCCCCCATGTATGCTAATCTTAATACCCCCCTTTTTTTCCCTCCCCCATTATCCCTCCCTACCCACCCATCCTCCCCAGTCCCTTTCCCTTCGGTACCTGTTAGTCCATTCTTGAGTTCTGTGATTCTGCTGCTGTTTTGTTCCTTCAGTTTTTCCTTTGTACTTATATTCCACAGATGAGTGAAATCATTTGGTATTTCTCTTTCTCCACTTGGCTTGTTTCACTGAGCATAATACCCTCCAGCTCCATCCATGTTGCTGCAAATGGTAGAATTTGTCCTTTTCTTATGGCTGAGTAGTATTCCATTGTGTATATGTACCACATCTTCTTTATCCATTCATCTATCGATGGACATTTAGGTTGCTTCCAATTCTTGGCTATTGTAAATAGTGCTGCGATACACATAGGGGTGCATTGGTCTTTCTCATACTTGATTGCTGCATTCTTAGGGTAAATTCCTAGGAGTGCAATTCCTGGGTCAAATGATATGTCTGTTTTGAACATTTTGATGTACCTACATACTGCTTTCCACAATGGTTGAACTAATTTACATTCCCACCAGCAGTGTAGGAGGGTTCCCCTTTCTCCACAGCCTCGCCAACATTTGTTGTTGTTTGTCTTTTGGATGGCAGCCATCCTTACTGGTGTGAGGTGATACCTCATTGTAGTTTTAATTTGCATTTCTCTGATAATTAGCAATGTGGAGCATCTTTTCATGTGTCTGCTGGCCATCTGTATTTCTTTTTTGGAGAACTGTCTGTTAAGTTCCTCTGCCCATTTTTTAATTGGGTTATTTGATTTTTGTTTGATGAGGCGTGTAAGCTCTTTATATATTCTGGACGTGAAGCCTTTATCGGATCTGTCATTTTCAAATATATTCTCCCATACTGTAGGGTTCCTTTTTGTTCTATTGATGGTGTCTTTTGCTGTACAGAAGCTTTTCAGCTTAATATAGTCCCACTTGTTCATTTTTGCTGTTGTTTTCCTTGCCCGGGGAGATATGTTCAAGAAGAGGTCACTCATGTTTATGTCTAAGAGGTTTTTGCCTATGTTTTTTTCCAAGAGTTTAATGGTTTCATGACTTACATTCAGGTCTTTGATCCATTTTGAGTTTACTTTTGTATATGGGGTTAGACAATGGTCCAGTTTCATTCTCCTACATGTAGCTGTCCAGTTTTGCCAGCTCCATCTGTTGAAGAGACTGTCATTTCTCCATTGTATGTCCATGGCTCCTTTATCAAATATTAATTGACCATATATGTTTGGGTTAATGTCTGGATTCTCTAGTCTGTTCCATTGGTCTGTGGGTCTGCTCTTGTGCCAGTACCAAATTGTCTTGATTACTATGGCTTTATAGTAGAGCTTGAAGCTGGGGAGTGAGATCCCTCCTACTTAATTCTTCTTTCTCAGGATTGCTTTGTCTATTCGGGGTCTTTGGTGTTTCCATATGAATTTTTGAATTATTTGTTCCAGTTCATTGAAGAATGTTGCTGGTAGTTTCATAGGGATTGCATCAAATCTGTATATTGCTTTGGGCAGGATGGCCATTTTAACGATATTAATTCTTCCTAGCCACGAGCATGGGATGAGTTTCCATCTGTTAGTGTCCCCTTTAATTTCTCTTAAGAGTGACTTGTAGTTTTTAGAGTATAAGTCTTTCACTTCTTTGGTTAGGTTTATTCCTAGGTATTTTATTTTTTTTGATGCAATTGTGAATGGAGTTTTCCTGATTTCTCTTTCTGTTGGTTCATTGTTAGTGTATAGGAAAGCCACAGATTTCTGTGTGTTGGTTTTGTATCCTGCAAGTTTGCTGTATTCCGTTATCAGTTCTAGTAGTTTTGGGGTAGAGTCTTTAGGGTTTTTTATGTACAGTTTCATGTCATCTGCAAATAGTGACAGTTTAACTTCTTCTTTACCAATCTGGATTCCTTGTATTTTTTTGTTTTGTCTGATTGCCGTGGCTAGGACCTCCAGTACTATGTTAAATAACAGTGGAGAGAGTGGGCATCCCTGTCTAGTTCCCGATCTCAGAGGAAATGCTTTCAGCTTCTCGCTGTTCAATAATGTTGGCTGTGGGTTTATCATATATGGCCTTTATTATGTTGAGGTACTTGCCTTCTATTCCCATTTTGCTGAGAGTTTTTATCATGAATGGATGTTGAACTTTGTCAAATGCTTTTTCAGCATCTATGGAGATGATCATGTGGTTTTTGTCTTTCTTTTTGTTGATGTGGTGGATGATGTTGATGGACTTTCGAATGTTGTACTATCCTTGCATCCCTGGGATGAATCCCACTTGGTCATGGTGTATGATCCTTTTGATGTATTTTTGAATTCGGTTTGCTAATATTTTGTTGAGTATTTTTGCATCTATGTTCATCAGGGACATTGGTCTGTAGTTTTCTTTTTTGGTGGGGTCTTTGCCTGGTTTTGGTATTAGGGTGATGTTAGCTTCATAGAATGAGTTTGGGAGTATCCCCTCCTCCTCTATTTTTTGGAAAACTTTAAGGAGAATGGGTATTATGTCTTCCCTGTATGTCTGGTAAAATTCCGAGGTAAATCCATCTGGCCCGGGGGTTTTGTTCTTTGGTAGGTTTTTGATTACCGCTTCAATTTCGTTGCTGGTAATTGGTCTGTTTAGATTTTCTGTTTCTTTCTGGGTCAGTCGTGGAAGGTTGTATTTTTCTAGGAAGTTGTCCATTTCTCCTAGGTTTCCCAGCTTGTTAGCATATAGGTTTTCATAGTATTCTCTAATAATTCTTTGTATTTCTGTGGGGTCCGTGGTGATTTTTCCTTTCTGTTTTCTGATACTGTTGATTGGTGTTGACTCTCTTTTCCTCCTAATAAGTCTGGCTAGAGACTTACCTATTTTGTTTATTTTCTTGAAGAACCAGCTCTTGGTTTCATTGATTTTTGCTATTGTTTTATTCTTCTCAATTTTATTTATTTCTTCTCTGATCTTTATTATGTCCCTTCTTCTGCTGACCTTAGGCCTCATTTGTTCTTCTTTTTCCAATTTCAATAATTGTGACATTAGACCATTCATTTGTGATTGTTCTTCCTTTTTAAAATATGCTTGGATTGCTATATACGTTCCTCTTAAGACTGCTTTTGCTGTGTCCCACAGAAGTTGGAGCTTAGTGTTGTTGTTGTCATTTGTTTCCATATATTGCTGGATCTCCATTTTGATTTGGTCATTGATCCATTGATTATTTAGGAGCGTGTTGTTAAGCCTCCATGTGTTTGTGAGCCTTTTTGCTTTCTTTGTACAGTTTATTTCTAGTTTTATGCTTTGTGGTCTGAAAAGTTGGTTGGTAGGATTTCAATCTTTTGGAATTTACTGAGGCTCTTTTTGTGGCCTAGTATGTGGTCTGTTCTGGAGAATGTTCCATGTGCACTTGAGAAGAATGTGTATCCTGTAGCTTTTGGATGTAGAGTTCTGTAGATGTCTATTAGTTCCATCTGCTCTACTGTGTTGTTCAGTGCTTCCATGTCCTTACTTATTTTCTGCCCAGTGGATCTATCCTTTGGGGTGAGTGGTGTGTTGAAGTATCCTAGAATGAATACATTGCAGTCTATTTCCCCCTTTAGTTCTGTTAGTATTGTTTCACATATGCTGGTGCTCCTGTGTTGGGTGCATATATATTTAGAATGGTAATATCCTCTTGTTGGACTGAGCCCTTTATCATTATGTAGTGTCCTTCTTTATCTCTTGTTACTTTCTTTGTTTTGAAGTCTATTTTGTCTGATATTAGTATTGCAACCCCTGCTTTCTTCTCGCTGTTGTTTGCCTGAAATATGTTTTTCCATCCGTTAACTTTTAGTCTGTACATGTGTTTGGGTTTGAGGTGAGTTTCTTGTAAGCAGCGTATAGATGGGATTTGCTTTTTTATCCATTCTTTTACTCTGTGTCTTTTGATTGGTCCATTCAGTCCATTTACATTTAGGGTGACTATTGAAAGATATGTACTTATTGCCATTACAGGTTTTAGATTCGTCGTTACCAAAGGTTCAAGGTTAGCCTCTTTAGTATCTTACTGCCTAAGTTAGCTCGCTTATTGAGCTGTTCTATACACTGTCTGGAGATTCTTTTCTTCTCTCCCTTCTTATTTCTCCTCCTCCATACTTCATATGCTGGGTGTTTTGTGCTGTGCTCTTTCTAGGAGTGCTCCCATCTAGAGCAGTCCCTGTAAGATGTCCTGTAGAGGTGGTTTGTGGGAAGCAAATTCCCTCAGCTTTTGTTTGTCTGGGAATTGTTTAATCCCACCATCATATTAAAATGATAATCATGCTGGGTACAGTATCCTTGGTTCAAGGCCCTTCTGTTTCATTGCATTAAATATATCATGCCATTCTCTTCTGGCCTGTATTGTTTCTGTTGAGAAGTCTGACGTTAGCCTGATGGGTTTTCCTTTATAGGTGACCTTTTTCTCTCTAGCTGCCTTTAATACTCTTTCCTTGTCCTTGATCTTTGCCATTTTAATTATTATGTGTCTTGGTGTTGTCCTCCTTGGATCCTTTCCGTTGGGGGTTCTGTGTATTTCCGTGGTCTGTTCAATTGTTTCCTCCCCCAGTTTGGGGAAGTTTTCACAATTGTTTCTTCCAAGATACTTTCAATCCCTTTTCCTCTCTCTTCTTCTTCTGTTACCCCTATAATACGGATATTGTTCCTTTTGGATTGGTCACACAGTTCTCTTAATATTGTTTCATTCCTGGAGATCCTTTTATCTCTCTCTATGTAAGCTTCTATGCGTTCCTGTTCTCTGGTTTCAATTCCATCAATGGCCTCTTGCATCCTATCCATTCTGCTTATAAACCCTTCCAGAGTTTGTTTCATTTCTGTGATCTCCTTTCTGGCATCTGTGATCTCTCTCCGGACTTCATCCCATATCTCTTGCGTATTTCTCTGCATCTCTGTCAGCGTGTTTATGATTCTTATTTTGAATTCTTTGTCAGGAAGACTTGTTAGGTCTGTCTCCTTCTCTGGTGTTGTCTCTGTGATCTTTGTCGGCCTGTAGTTTTGCCTTTTCATGGTATTAGGAATAGTTAGCAGAGCTGGGACGAGTGACGGCTGGAAGAACTTCCCTTCTTGTTGGTTTGTGGCCCTCCTCTCCTGGGAGAACGGCGACCTCTAGTGGCTTGTGCTGGGTAGCTGCGCACAGACAGGGCTTCTGCTTCCTGCCTGGCTGCTATGGAGTTTATCTCCGCTGTTGCTGTGGTCCTGGCCTGGCTCGGGCTGCAGCTCCAAAGTCATGCAGTCGCCTTGGAGGGGGAGCGGCCGGGAGGCTATTTATCTCCGTGAGGGGCCTCCGTGCTCCCTGCAGCCCAGGGGATTAGGGCACCCAGAGATCCCCGGATTCCCTACCTCTGGACTAAGTGTCCTGCCCTGCCCCTTTAAGACTTCCAAAAAGCACCCGCCAAAGCAAAACAACTTCCACAAAAAAAAAAAAAAAAATTTTTTTTAATTTAAAAAATAAATAAATAAATAAAAAATGGCCGCTCGTTTTTTATTCTCCGGTGCCAGCCTGAGGCATCTGCTCACTGGTCTTGCTGCCCTGTTTCCCTATATTGGGGTCCCTGTCCCTTTAAGACTTCCAAAAAGCGCTCGCCAAAACAAAACAGAAAAAAAGAAAAAAAAAATTGGCCGCTCGCTTTTCTTATGTCCTCTGGCGCATGGCCTCTGGTACCCTCTCACCGTTCTTGCTGCCCTACTTCCCCAGTATCCAGGACCCCATGCATGCACTGTGTCTGCACTCTGGTCCGGATGGCGGGGACTGGGTGTTCAACAGTCCTGGGCTCCCTCTCCCTCCTGCTCTGCCTATTGTTCTCCCTCCGGGAGCTGGGGGGAGGGGCGCTCAGGTCCCGACGGGCTGGGGCTTGTATCTTACCCCCTTTACGAGGCACTGGGTTCTCGAGGGTGTGGATGTGGTCTGGATGTTGTCCTGTGTCCTCTGGTCTTTATTCTAGGAAGAGTTGTCTTTGTTATATTTTCGTAGATATATGTGGTTTTGGGAGGAGATTTCTGCTGCTCTACTCACACCGCCATCTTGGCTCCACCCCCACAATAATTTTTTAAGAATGCAGTTTCTCTCATGTTACTTAGGTAAAATGATTTTCAGATATGGCTGGCAGCATCTCCTCCATATGACACCTGATAGAGGTTGATAGAAGAGAGCTGGTGTTCTGGATCACAATTCTGAAGAACGGTAAGTTCCCAAGTCATCAAAAAAATTGTATTTCTTTATTCACAAAGAAGGCAAGAAAGTGCTTTAAAAAAACAGCGGAACACACACAAAATCGTTGAACAGCTGTCTTTTGGATGGCCTGCCTAACTCTCCACCTGTGTGAGGGTGTCCATGACGCATCGCCTCATCCACATGGCCCAGGGCGCCTGGCCTACAATGTTACCCTCCCACGTCCTCAATAGCAGCTAGTAGCCCAACCAAATCCGTCCCTCAGATATTTGAAATTGAGTCAGTTGAGTCTCCAGCTGCCTAGACAGTGCCGTACAAACTCTGAAACTGTTGGTCGCCATATTCCTCTCCTTGCCAACCAAGAAGCAAAAACACTGGTCTCTTGGGAGAGAGGAAAATGAATGGAGTGCTGAGGAGCAGGGAAAGAGAGGAAGCCGTGTATCCAGTTTTAATTTGTCCTTGTCCTTGAGGCCTGGAGTCCTCCATAATTTGGTTTCAAGAGAAAGCCTTGTATCCTCACAGTAAATAATCATTTTGTTTAACCAAACCATTCTGGTGGGTGCAATTTATTGCAACCAAGAGTCTTAATTTATGACTTTTCAGGATAATCTGGAGCTTAAGTCATTGTCATTTATTCTCTGCACCACAAGTCTTCTCATTCCCCAGATGTCCTTGCCCCTCATCATTTATCCAGACATTTAGGTTATAAATATCTTATTGGTCTTCTGAACCAACTCTCCTGGCTTGTTGGGGGACAGTAGGAATAATCTAGAAAGCCAACAAGGGAGGCTTTGAAAGATGACTTTCGGTCTCCATGATCTATGGGTGAACTGGATCTGTAAATTGGGATTCTACAAGAGCACTTCCTAAAATCTGTTCCTTAGAACATTAATTTAAGGTGCTAAGAAAACAAAGTATTCCACAGTAAAATAAATTTGTGAAAAAATGCAAATACGTCTACCTTTTGGAGACTTACATTTTATGTTGATGTATTAAGACTCTGATAAGTCCTGCAGTAAAGAAAGTAATCCAAATTTGTTTAACTCAGGATTCTCTAAATGTATGTGATAATGGATATTTTTCGGGGAGGTGTTAATCCTTACTGGCAACATTTTAGAATGTTCCTTAAAATGGTTGTTTAGCTCTGCTTTATAGCTTAATTGAGTTTGAGGTAGGCTCACCTTGGGAATTTAGGTAGGGAAGGCCCTTGAAAATTCTCAGTCCCTCATCCTCCTACCTCACAGCTCTTAATTAGTCAGGGAATTAGTTCGAAGGCTAGGGAATGACTCAGGCAGCCAGGGCTGTGGGAGAGATTGACTTTAAGCTTTCTTGCAGCTCTTACATTTCCCAGAGTCCTGACTTTATGCCTTCATTTTATGCCTTTTTCAAAATATAATATACACAGAGAAAAGTGTATAAATCACAAGTGTACAGCAATGAATTTTTACAAACTGTTTCACATGCTACTGTAACCAGCCCCAGATCAAGAAACAACACTGCAGGCTCCCAGAAGCCACTGCACATTCTCTTCAGTCACTTTCCCTCTCAAGGGTAACCATGCTCTGACTTTACATCTTTTTTAAAAAAATGGATATATCCTAAGGGGCAGGGTTTGATCTTTGATCTCCTTGCATCCCTGCAGTGTAAACCAGGATTTAGTGAAGGATAGTTAGCTGGGCTCATCTATAAGTATGAAACATAAAAGTACAGGTGCCCATCAGACTCCCATACATGGTGGTGGAAGGGCCCTGGAATCAGACCACTTGGGTTCAAATCCTCCATCTACAACTCCTACCTGTCTGACCATGGGCAATCATTCCATCTTTAATTTCCTGATTTGCAAGATTAGCCTGGATTATCTGGGTGGGCCCTGAATGCCATCACAAGTATCCTTACAAGAGAGAGAGGGAGGGAGATTTGACAGCCACACACAGAAGGTGATGTGAAGACAGAGAAGAGAGATATGTAGATGTTCATCTTGAAGACTGGAGTGATACAGCCACAAGTTAAAGAATGTCAGCAGTCACCAGAAACTGCAAGAGACAAATTACCGATTTTCCCCTGAAACCCCTGGATAGAGTGTGGTATAGCCAAGATCTTGGTTTTGGCTTAGTAAAACTGATTTTAGACTTTTGGCCTTCAGTAATGTGAAAGAATACATTTCTATTGTGTTAAGCCACCAAGTTTGTGGTAATTTGTTACAGCAGCCACTGGGATTCTAATATACTTACCATGTGGTGGGTGTTGAGGAGACAGCAGTGAAGAAAAAAAAAAGCCTTCACAGAGCTTATATTTCTAACGTGGAAGACAATGAACGGATACATAGATGCACAATCTAATGTCAGACACCAATGCCTTGCTGTATACGAAAAATGAAGCAGGGTGGCGGAACCCCACAGAGCCTGGGAGAATGGTAGGAACTGAGTTGGGCAGGATATGCAGGGCTCTGCAGGCGGTGCAAGGTAAGGGATAAAGCTTTGTCTTTTCTTCTAAGTATGGTTTTGGGAACTTTTCAGTTTGTTTCGGAAGCCAGTGGATTCCTCTTCAAGTTGTCCTAGGAGGGGCTCTGCACGGGGGTCAGGTGGTTTCACATTCCTGTTCTGGTTTAATCCTTAACGTGCTTTGTCCTAGACAGATTTAACCTCCCTAGATTTTAATGTCCTTAACTCGCGTTAAATTAACTAATTTACAAGGCCCTTGCTTTTAAAATAATGAACCAACTCTCATAACCAATTCCTGAACAGGGAAGCCATGGTCAGAAACACAGTGGCTGCTCCGTCCATGGCGATCCTACTCAGGACCGCTAGAGGGAGGAAGGAGAGGCTACCTTCGCAGAATTGAAATGTTAAGACTGAGGGCGTGATGTTTTTTTTTTTTTTCTTTAAAAACAAATCCTTTGCTCACTGCCAGAATCTGCTTCTAATTATACCTAGGGCTAGACTTTTAACCACACACATTTCAGCCAATCCCGGATGGCCCCCGCTCCTCTTCCACCCTCAAAGCAGTGAAGCCACACGCGATACACTTTCAGACCAGAGAAGTGGAACGAAGAATCACTGATAGTGCCCCACCCCCCTCCCCCTGTCAGCAAGAGCCTCCTGGAATTGAGAAGCAGCCTATGTTAACATTCCCTACCATCTGAGTGCTAAAGCTAAGATAACACAATTGCCCTTCTAAATTCCAAGAGTGATTTTGTAATTAATTCTCTTCTATTTCCTGTTCAGTGTTATAAGCTGGCAAATGATCCTCTTTCCCCACATCAAAATAGAAACAAAATGATTTGGAGTTCATGTAAGGAAAACCTCAATTTTAAGGCTCTAAAGGCCCTCTTAAGAAAAATTACAAGGGGAGGTAAATTTTGGAGGCACTTTAAGCACGCATGGTTAATGCATTATAAGGATATAATAATAACCATTAATGGAGTTTTCTTTTTCCTCTGTTTAATCTTTCTAATTTCTAAAACCGGGAGCCAAAGAAGGTAGAGTACCTAGAAAAGATTCAGTCATGTACTCATTTAGTAAAATTCTTTCCTTTTAAGTCATTTTGACATAATCACTGAAGAACAGAAAATTTGCACAAATAATGCAAAGAATTTCTGAATTTCCTTTTCCCAGATTCCAGATATTAACTGTTTACCAGGTTTGCTCTCTCCTCTTTCTTCTGCTCTCATGTTGTTCTCTGAACCATTTGATAGTAAACAGCAGAAATGATACTTTTCCCCTATTCATTGTATATTTCCTAAAAACCAGAGCACTTAACTGCTGTACAATGATCAAAATCAAGAAATTAACACCCACACAATATTATTTTCTAATCTCCAGAGTTATTTCAGGTTTTTCCAATTGCTACTAATTTTTTTAATAGGAAAAGAACCTTCCAGATATGTGGCATTCAGTTGTCATGGTTCTTTAATTTCCTTTAAACTGAAACCATTTCTTTGGTTTTGCTTTGTCTTCCTTGATACTGACATTTTTTTAAAAAAGTACAGCAAAATATTTGGTAGAATGTCAGTGTTTGGGTTTGTCTGATGTTACTTCATGATTAGATTCAGGATGTGCATTTTTGTTAGTTATGCCATAGAAATGATGTGTCTTTCTCAGAATGTTACATCAGGAAGCACATGTTGATTTGTCTCATCACTGGTGATATTAACTTTGGTCACTTGTTAAGGTGGTTGTAAACATATTATGAAAGCTATGATATATGTTACATATTAACATGTGTATTGACAATATGTAATATAAAAGCTAAATACAATATATATAATATAATAGGAAATGTAGTAGGCTAGGGTACTTAAGCTTCTGGTTAAGGGAATACTTTCTACTCCTAAAAAATTACTGAGGTCTCAAAGAGCTTTTGTTTATTTTAGTTATACTTATCAATATTTACTGTCTTAGAAATTAAAACTGAGAAACTTAAAAGTACTGACTTAATAAATTTATTTAAAAGTAACAATAATAAACCTATTACATAGTAACATGAATGATGCACATATGATGAAAAATAACTGTATTTCCCAAACAAAATAATGAGTGGACAGAATGTCAGTATTTTACATTTTTGCAAACCTCTTTAATGTCTGGCTTAAAGTAGATAGCAGTTGGATTCTCCTATCTGTTTCTGGATTCAATCTGTTGCATATGTTTTTTGGTTGAAGTATATGAAGAAAAAATGTATATGTAATTGGAAAAGGAAGGGGCATTTTATTAGCCTTTCCAGATGATTGTGCATAATCTTTGACAATATACCAAAGCTCAGTAAGTGATAGTTTCTTAAAGATTAGTTGCAGTATAAAGTCTGAAACCATATCAATGAACACTTTGTTCCGTTACATTAAAATCTACTTGATTATCATGCAGTTTGCATGGATCTTTTACCCATGCATGATTTTGTTAACATATACATTGGTTATTTGGAAAATATTGCTTCCCTGGTTATATATATCTTCCAAATGTTGCCACTTTTTTATATAATAACCCCCCCTAAAAATCACATTTTTAGTATCGCCACTGACGCTGAGTGTTTAGGTATTGAGAAGCTGTGAAATTCACAGTGGTGCACACAGATTCTCCAAAATTTGAGTTTTCACTCACATTTTTATTATTGGCAATATTGTCAGTTGTTTTCTTTGAAGTGACAGGTTTACTTTATTTTGAGGAAGTACCCACTAATTCCCAACTCTATATAACCTTAGTTTGTCAGTTGTTCCTTCAAGTAAAAACTAGTGTCACATGAAAAAATCCACTAGTTCAGCTCACAACTCAAATGTACAAGTGTTTTTCTGGAACAACAATACTGTATGTGGCAGAAGTGCTCTATGCACGCTCCCCACTTATCACACAGAATATTACAAAGATGAACAGAAAAGGGTCAAGATTTAATAAAATTAATAAATTTCACTGCTTAACCAAAGACATTTAAAAATGAAACTTGCATTTTTTTACAAACCAAAAGTGCATAGCATTGACGATTTCAATGACTACTAGTGTAGTATCTGGCTACAACCTTGATTTGTGCTAAGGTGTCAGCAGTTTTACACACCACTGCTTTCATAATTTGTGCAAATGTCAACATCGTGAAAAAGACAAATAATATCTTAATATTACTATAAAAATAGTCTGACCTAAAAGCATCTTAGGAACTCCCAGAGTCTGGGGACCACACTTTGAGAAGATAATGAAATGTATGCATAGATAGATATGTATATCTGTAGGTAAAATTGCAAGATTTCCAGAATCTCTTGCCTGACCTTAGTGCATCTCCCTATTAATAGGTATTTCCAAGGGGTAGAGAGAAGTAGTCCATCTCCCTATCAATAGGTAATTACAAAGATGATCTGAGGGCTTATCTGGACTGGAGAGGTTGGGTGGGGTCTCTTTTTCTGCAGCCAGGTTTCGAGAGACATGGGAGAGCAGAAATGGAAGACTGCTTGTAAAAAATAGGTTTCTCCCACTTTATTTCTCCCTTTGACTGATTTCAGTTTCAAAGGTATTTTGCCTTGGGATTCTCCCCCAGAGTTACAGTATCTATATAATATGCATGTTCATGTCAACATGAACTTAACATCTAGTTGAACCAGCAGACTAGCTGACAAGAAGCAGCCTGAGAGAAAAGTCTATATAGGTAGACAGTATTATATTTCAACCAATTATGTGCATATGAGGTAAAGGGCAAAAAATAACTTTATTTAAACTTTATTTAAACAATGTGATTATTTAAATCATTTGATAAAAACTCAGATCGCTAAGGGATTACATAGGAGGGGCAACTAACCCAATCTTGCAGAGATCATACAAAGATTTTTTCCTAGAGAAGTGGATGTCTCAGCAGCAACTAAAAGTAAATTAGAAATTGTCCAGGTGAATGAGGTACAAATAGGGAAGAAGGAAGGGAGTACTCTAGGGAGGAGGAACAGAATTTGCAAAGACTAAGAGACTTTTCTTAATGCCCACTTGGAGAACTCCAAAATTTATAAGGGCTATTATAATACTGCTACATCACCACCTGCAGCTATTTACATAAAGTTCTATTTTCCCTGAGGCACTTGCCTATAAAAGAGAAGATTTATTTTCCTTTCCTACATTTCTCAAAAGAATTGTGAATTTAAATTTATATATTTTAAAATCTGGGAAACATCCCAGGCTCATACTAAGAGATACTTTGGAATTACTATTTAGTTTTATAGATACACATGGGGTTTTGCTTATCCACATCTTGTCAAAAATGTGACCTTTCATGTCCAGGATAGTAAAAAACCTGACTCCTTTATACATAGAACTGCACATGGCTCTCAGCAAGAGAGAAAGTAGAAAAATAAAAGCCTGCAAAGACGTAAAAATGATATTATGGTTAGTTCTGCAATGACATCACACTGTTATTTTGGTTAACGCCAAACTGAACAGTAGGATCCCAGAGTGTCAGGACCTTGATAATCAGCCATCTTCTAGCTCAGTTGCTGCCATGTCAATTAAGAGAACAGGCCCCAGTGCATGGTGGAGACAGGACTTACCTGGTGGTTGGATTTCTGACTTGACCTTGCCCCTTCTTAGATGAAAAATGTGTCTGAACTGAAGTCCTCAATCTTTCAAAAAGCTGGAGACTAGAACATGTTCAGTATGAAACTAGCATACTCAAACCTTCAAGCCAACTCCCTGAGCTCCTGGATTCACCTTTGCAGCCACCTCACTTAGGCAGTGCTCTGCAAACATGGTCCTGATTCTCTGCCCTGACTTGTTTATGGTCCACTGGAGTGGAGGTGCTATGAGAACCAGGCCTCATACTCTTTGTTTGTGCCTGTAGCCCATGTGGCAACGAAGTTGGGTACCCGGGCTGCTCAGAAAGTAGGTTTTCTGGTGTCCTGTTGCTTAGCTCCCCTTGTAGTGTCTTTTTTGACTGGCAGTCTACCCAGAAATTGTTCCTTTGGGCATCATTGAGAACAATAATGTGTCTGCTTAACTGTGATGCCCCAGGAGGCCGAAAGAGGATGAGGCCTAGTACCCGGTGTTCAGTGGTTAGGCCGCCCACAGCACTGGAGGAGCAGGAACTGGGGGTAAAAGCTGTTCCATGTCTCTCCTGGCCCCTCCTGTCCTCTGCCTCTCAACAACTTCCATGGACTCAGTGCCTCCTCTGTGCTGGGTTGCGTGCTTCACAAACATTATAACTAGTCCTTACAAAAACCCTGCAAAGATGGTGGTTATTAATATAGTCATTGTCTCCATTTTACAAATGAACAAACCGAGTCCGCTTGCCCAAGCCAAGTGCATGCTTTTCAGTGCCAGTGGATTAGCTGGTATTGAACCCTGCTCGGATTTCACCCCAGAGTCTGGCCTTCCTCTTCCATCCCATCTGGCTTTAGGTTCTGGAGTGCCAGCAGCTGATCCAGTGTCTCTGGGGCACTCAGAAGGAAGTGAAAGTGGAGAACAAGTAGAGCTGTGGTCTAAATAACACTTCCTGAGCCTGGCCAGGGCCTGCCCTACACCAAACACATGACTGGTATACCTCAGTTACCTTTGGATGTGATTTTTATGGAGAAAGGAATCTCAGACTTGGAGAAGCCACACAATTTCCAATTTTGTGCCAGGCCTTGGAGCTAGTGGGTGGCAGAGCCAGAGTTCAGACTTTCCTGAATTCAAGGTCCATGCTCCTGTTAAAAAGACTTTCTTTGCCCAGATAGACATTAAATCCATGTTGTTCATAAATCAAAAGAACATTCGAAGATACACAATTAAAAAGTTTGCTATTGTGTCCAGCACCATGCCCTATCTTTCTGTAGGTAACCATTCCCATTAGATTGTCATATCTTTTCTTTTCTTTTCTTTTCTTTTTTTTTTTTAATAGGTGAATTTATTTTTTATTTTTTTATTTTGTGAGGGCATCTCTCATATTTATTGATCAAATAGTTGTTAACCACAATAAATTTCTGTATAGGGGGGTCAATACTCAATGCACAATCATTAATCCACCCCAAGCCCAACCCTCGTCAGTCTCCAATCTTCTGATGCATAACGAACAAGTTCCTACATGGAGCACAAATTCTTACATAGTGAACAAGTTACATGGTGAACAGTGCAAGGGCAGTCATCACAGAAGCTTTCAGTTTTGTTCATGCATTATGAACTATACTTGTCATATCTTTTCAATGCTGCTTTATGCAAAGACAAGCTAATACAAATACGTGTTATTTTCTCCCATTTTCTAACATAGAATTATATCTACCATATCAGTAAATAGAATATTATATGTCTCCAAACTTGGCTCTTTTCACTTAGTGGAATATAAAAGTAAGTAATATATGGTGCTTCTCTATTGTGTGCCAGCCCCAGTTCTAAGCATTTGATACATATAAACTCATTTAATGTTCTTATCAACCTGATGAGATAAGTACTACTATTACCTCCATTTTGTGGACGATTATATGAAGACACAGAGAGGTTAAGTGACTTGCCCAAGATCACACAGCCAGGAAGAGGTGGAGCCAGGTTATAAACTTAGGTAGGCTGGCTCCAGAATCTGTGCCATTAATCTCTAGCCTAAGCTGTCTTTCTCATATTCTATGTGAAGAAAATACATTATGAATATTTAATATAGATTACTTACTATAAAAAAATTATTATCACTTCCTATATTCTCTTTTATATTATATGAATTATATATCTTCTGTATATAGTATTATACCTACCATATCAGTAAATAGAGGACTTTCTCACTTTATAAATATCTGTATAGTATTCCATTATGCCAATGTATTATAATTTACTTAACCAGTCTCCTACTGAAAGATATTTTTGTTATTTCTGTCTTTTGCTATAATTAAAAAAATAATAAAATACAGAATATAATATATATGTATTTATAATATACAATTATGATATAATATATAATTATAATGTATAATAAAATAGTAATGTAAGTGCTACCATGAATATCAAGGACATGTCCATTTCTTACATGTGCAAGTCTATCTGTGGGATAAATTCCCAGAAGAAAGACTATTGAATCGCAGGCTCTGTGCATTTGTAATTTAATGGACAACACCAAATGCCTTCTAAGGGACTTGTACCCTTCACCATCCCCACCAGTCCTGGAGCAGAGTGCATGTTTCACCATGGCTGTACTTACACAGGCTGCAGACATAAGGCCCATGCTCTTACCTACTGCACTACATTGTCTCTCAAGGACAAATTTGTTTAAAAGCAATGTGAATCCAGGAAAACTAAGTTGTGTAAGGAAAGGTCAGAACCTGACCTGAGTCAAATGTGTGGCCAGAAGAATTACAAACCAGAAGCAAAGCAGAAGGCACTTGGTAATTATGCTGAAGGGACACAGTATAAAGACATTTATGTCAATAATTGAGTTTCCATTCTCCAGCACCTGGGTTTCTAAACTGTTCCCTTCCTCTGCAGAGAAAGGAAGGTAGTTGAATGCCAGGAAATTCTGAACACAGACAGGAAGCATGCTATCTCCTGAGTGACAAAGGGGAGAACTGCTGGTCTGAGCTTCCCAAAGCCCTCTGAGCTTACATGGGATAAAATTGCCTTTTCTGGTTCCAATTCTGGTGACCCGAGAGAATACAAATTTCTGGGAGCTGATCAAAAAGGAACAGGCAGGACCCAGCTTCTCCCATGGGCTGCAGACTCCACGGGAGCTCAAGTTGAGGGTACAGGGTGTTCAGCGGCTTCCAAGTGAATGTGCTGAGTAGATGATGCAATCCTGGGTGATTTTAGTTTTTTTCTTAATTCTTTGGGAGCTAATATTTTCCAGATTTTTAATAGGGAGCATATATTACTTCTACAATCAGGAAAAAATAAACAAAGTTTATTAAAACTAAAATAATTCTTGCCTTTCCTTCCTTCCTTCCACCCTCCCTCCCTTGCTCCCTCCTTCCCTCCCTCCCTCCCTTTCTCCTTTCCTTCCTTCCTTCCTTCCTTCCTTCCTTCCTTCCTTCCTTCCTTCCTTCCTTCCTTCCTTCCTTCCTTCCTTCCTTCCTTCCTTCCTTCCTTCCTTCCTTCCTTCCTTCCTTCCTTCCTTCCTTCCTTCCTTCCTTCCTTCCTTCCTTTGCCTCTCTCTCTCTCTTTACTTCTTTCCTTCATTCCTTCCCTCCTTCTTTCTTTCCTTTCTTTTCTTCTCTCTAAAACAATTCTTTCAAAACAGATCAGCAGCTTTCTATGTGGTGAGATTCAAGGGCCCCAAGAAGTTGCTGTCTTCCAGCTCCTGGAAATATTGTGAATGCAAATATTTTCTAAGATTAGTACATTTCCCCTTTTAACTATTTCTTCTTAAATCTGGTTCCAGCAATTAGCTTCTCACTGGAGTCTGCATGTCCAGCAGGCCTGAAGGGGGAGGGGCTATGGGGAGGCAGGGTAGAGGTGGCTGTAGGTGAGCAGGATTGGAAGTGAAAAGCAAGTGATGTAACACCAAGGACATTCTTCTCTAACTTCTCCAGATTGTCTACAGCCAGCCCTACACATCATAGTAGAAAAGAATCCAGAAGAAACAATATTGATTGAGAATGGATTGGTGAAACCCCATAGCTGGTAGCAGAAGAAATCAACCCAACCTCTCCAGAAGTTTGGTAATACAGGTGAAGAGTTTAACAATGTAATTCTATTCTTGAGAATTTACCTTAAGGACACAATTTAAAATATGAAACAGAAAGATAATTGCAACATTATTAATGAATCTGAAAAGTAAGACAAATGTCTAATAATAGGGAACTAGTTATGTAAGTTAGGGTATGTACACACAATGCAATATTATGCAGCCATTTACAATTTTAAGTTATGATTTTAAATGGGAAGCAATGTGTAAAAGTGATTTATTTTATGATTAAAATTATGCAAAGAAAGAAGACTATAGGGAAAGGTACTAAAATATTAAATGTTAGTCTGGGTGGCTGGGATTATGAGAAATTTAATATTTTTCTTCTAATCTTCTGTGAGTATGAATATTTTAAAATGTAAAAGATACACTCATCTGAAAACATTATTAGATTAGGGATTTAGCTTACATGTGTATATAATACATACATGATTAATTGTACTTCAGTGTATGTAGATGATTAATATAATAGTGTGTGTAAAAGTGGGCTAATTTTCTTCATCACCAATGAATTAGTGAAGGGTTGACTTCGAGTTCAGTATATAGTCACTGAAGTCAGTACCAGGTGCCAATAAAATGCTGTAAGAGGGCTTATTGGAAGTAATTTAAGTAATTGAAGATTCATTTTAATCAGTATAATTTGCATATAAGCAATAATAGATTCAATAAAGCCCTTAATTTTTTCTTTCCTGCTAAGTAGGTTAAACAAACTCAAACAAATTCCATTTATGCTGTTACTTTGCTTGGCAAAATACACCTTAATAAGAAACTCATAGGTCAGACTGGTCCTGACTGGATAATGAAAATTAGTAAAGCTTTAACATTTACATATATGTACTTTGTCTAAAGCTTACAAAACTCAAATCTTTTCGAGTCACTAGACTGGGGATCCAACTCTATAATATGTACACCTCTACTTACCTTTTGTTAATTATGTTTGGTATGATTTGCTAATGGTTTTGTAAGTGAGATCTTACCTCTCATTGTTTCCCTAGAAGGCTGGGATTTGATCTTGGCTGAACTGATTTCAACCAAGTGCCCAATTCAAGGCTGTACTTTGGGGATTTATTAGCTGGTAAAATGAAAAAAAAAAGTGTCAGTCAAGATATACTCAGAACATCAGCAAAGTAACAGTTCAAGGTTATTCACTGTGTCTGGCTACTTAACAGGTGATGTCTAGACATTACAGGGATACAAAGATGACTAGGCCATGGTCCTTGCACAGGAGCAATCATTGCTTACTAGTTATCATGCTACCTTGAGCAGGTAGCTTCAATTAAAAAAGTGAGCTAAATATGAGACAATGGAGTGGTAAGCACTGTGGCTTGTTAGAGAGGGCTTCTCAGATTTAAAGGCTTTGGTCAAATTTTATCGTTAGACCCTCTGAATTTCAAGACAGGTTAGCAAAATGGATTTTTTACACAAGATCTCCAGATTTATTAAATGTTGTCAACTAATATAAAGTTTTGAAAGATATTGTGACTTTGGATCAAACAAAAATTTTCCACTGGCCCACATTAGACCTGTGGGCCTCATTTCTCAACTTCCATCTTTGAGAAAGTCCTGTTGAATGGCAAAGCACTTAATAATGTGTCTAATTGCAAAGTGATATGATAATATGTAACTCACAGTTTTGTTGAAAATATTAAATAAGATACTGGGCATAAAGTACTTGACCAAATGATTGCTCTCAATTGTTATAAACTGGTGATAAAATTCATGTGCCAAGGATAGAAGTAATTAGAGGATAGAGTTACAGACCGTGACCGTGCAGGGAAAATCGGAGTTTCCCAGAGGTGGTGATGCCTGAGCACTGATTTTTAAACATGTTTATTGAGAGAAAATTCATATGCCATATAATTCACTCACTTAAAGAACACAGTTCAATGGTTTTATTGTATTCACAGATATGTACAATGATCACCATGGTCAATTTTTGAACATTTTAGTCACCCTTAAGAAATAACTCTGTATGCATTAGCAGTCACTTGCCATTTTCCCCAATCCTTCCAGATGTAGGCAACAACTAATAGACTTTCTGACTAGATTTGCCTATTCTGGATATTTAATGTAAATGGTAAATGGAATCTTATAAGATGTGGACCATTTTGACTTAGCATAACTTTTTTCAAGATTCACACATATTGTAGTGTGTGTCAGTACTTCATTCCTTTTTCCTGCCCAATAATATTCCATTGTATGGATATACGAAATCTATTTAGCTTTTTATCACTTGATGGACAGTTGGGTTGTTTCTACTTTCTGGCAATTGTGAATAAAGCTGCTATGAACATTCATGCACCAGTTTTTGTGTGGACATTTTTTCACTTCTTTTGAGTATATACTTGGAGTGGAATTGCTTGCTAAGTATTGTTTTGAATGATAAATAGGGTTTTAGGCTGAAGAGGTAGGAAGAGTCAGAGGAGGGAGAAAATATGGGTGAGAACTGGGAAGCTATTTTGCGTTTTAAGCAAAACCCTGGAGGTATAGAATAAAAGGTCATATGCAAGAAATGTGACATGGTTATATGTGGAGAAAGTGGTGAGAAATAAGGTTAAAGAAATATTTCAGGCCATGGAGGGGCTTGTTGGTCTATACTTTCTTCTGCAGCTACCAAGGAGTCACTGAAAAGCTAAAAGCAAGGCGGGGTAAGGTCACTCGGAGACTTTGTGGAGGATGGATTTGGTTTCAAAGCTGGGATCCTACCTGGCAGGCAGCTATGGTCAACATTTTGCTACCTCTAGAGAATTCTGCTCTTCAAAGCTATGCTATCCACATTAAATATTTGGGCTGGCTTCTTGCAACCAAAATAATGTGATATGGATTTGTGATATGTGATATATTTATCATATTGTTAAGGGAGTTTTAAGATAAACCATTTTGTTGTCTTAAAAGACATTGCAAAATTGGGCAAGGCTTATTTATGTTGGTACCAGAATGTGTTTGGATTAAGTTTCTGAGAGTGTGCCAATTTTCTTGGATTCTTTTTTTTTTTTCCTGCAGTAAGAAATATTCAGTTTAACCAATAATAAGTATACCGAATTGTGACTGAAACGGAGATGTCTCATGGTTTGAACTTGCATCTTCTGAAATTGAAATGCCTGCTTGCATTGGTAGCTCTTAGCAATAGGACATTCACAGGGTGCTTCTTGTTTATTCCAGGTTGAAGGACAAGAACCTGAATTGAGATGTCATTCAGAATGAGTATTTTTTGTGTCCCTACAATATGGGAATGATTAGATATTATTCAGAATGCAGTTATGTATTTCCTCTTTCAAAGCTGCAAATATCAGGCCATGATTGATTTTCTTCTGAGTTTTATTTAATATATTTTCCAGTCCTTTCAGTTAAGGGCCTTCAGAAATAATATTTTTCTGTGCAGATTCCAAATTGAATTTAAGCATGACTATTAAAACAGCTTGTAGTTACTTTTTAATTTCCTTATTCACTTGGTAAACAGCACAAGAGGAGCAATATGAAAGGATTTGGAAAAGTTGTGCAGAGTCTCCTAGTTTCCATTTGCTAGCATTTAGTTTATTGGATTTGCTTTCTCCCTTTTGAAATTAAATATAAGTTGAGAAAGTTTAAATTGCTGACAGTATTATTCAGTTCAAAAATATTTATTAAATGCCTACTCTGTGTCAGACACTATAGGAGATTCAGGGGAGAAGAGGACTAAGATAAAGGTCCCTTAAAAAAGTGTTTGTGACCTATGGGAGGAGGTGGAGATAAGAAACATACAGGAATGCTTCTCTAAGGAGACAATAGGGATAGCAGCCCACGAGTGGCACAATTGAAGTGCATGGGATGTAGCCTACTTTATGGGTGATTTAATAAGAATTGTGCAGAAAGGAGGCCTGTGATTGAATATGTTAGGAAGCCCTGGTTTAAACAAAATCACATAGGCAATATAGTGCAATGGGTAAGTGTCTGAGTTCAAAACTTAGATCTTTCACTTAACTTATTGTGTTATTTTAATCAAATTATTTAACCTTAGAATTTCCTCATCTGTAAAGTCAATGTATTCTGTACAGTTAGCAGTGAGGATTAAATGAGATATGACATGTAAAGCATTTAGAACAGCCTGATAAAGAATAAGCTCTCTGTAATGTTTACTCTTTTAGGGCTGGACTTCTCAGAACCCAAAGGGCTAATATGCATTTTGAATTGAAAGAGAGAGAGAGAAAGAGATCATGCAACTTCTCCAGTACCTGTTTGATCACAGAACTATTTTTTCTTTTAATAGAGCATCTCAAGGAGCTAGCATTGCAAGGGACAAATTTTGAAAGCCCAGGGACAGGGTCCTCAGAGGTAGTTGGGCCAGGCCTTGTGAGTTGGTTGTGGCTTGGTCAAATAAAGCTAGGGTATAGGGTAATATAGGCAGAGCAGAGCAAAAGTGAAGAGCGAAGTGTTACTAAAATTGAGGACAGCAAATTCTTTTGTAGAAGACATAGTTATTTATAGGGGAAAAAGTTGATTTACTGATGGAAAGGATAAAAGCCAAAATGATGGCCGCAGACAGCTACAGTTTTGGCCTGCCGGAATCCATTCCCCTTTCTTCAGGAAACAGCATTAGAATTTTCCTTGGGGAACCACTGGGAGTGGATATACTGTGAGGCTACTGAAGCCTAACCCTTCAAGTCTTTATTTGCACAGTCCCCTTCCAAGGCCCTGTGAGGGGCCCTAGCAAGGTACCACAAAGTTATGCACATTGTAAAATGTGCAAAAAATGAGATATTTTAACTGCAATTGGCTAAGACCAGTGTCTCTTTCCATTCTAATGTTTCTCATTCACATTCCCCCTGTTGTTTGAGCATTAGAAGGTATGTAGGCATATTTTTTAATCCAGTTAAGGAGATGTTGCATTGGGAATATATTTAGTTCATGTTTCAGTAGATATATTTATGTGGCTCATCATCACTCATAGTTCAGTGTTTACTAGCACCCTTATGTGGTTCCTGGCTTCCAAGAATACTGTGGTGGCTGATGTCACAAGAAGACACTACAGCAAACTGGTTAGAGTGTCATCAATTTAGAATATTTAAGATGACTCAAGGTTGGACAAGTAAACCTGAAATGTCCTGAAACCATCCAGCTCATATGTAGAAGAAATATGAGAGTAGTCCTCAGTTTGGCAGTGTGGATAAAGTGAAGGTTCCTGTGGCCAGGATTTTCACCTGGCCCTGGTCAACTAGCTCACTACACACATGTGGGCAATACATTATTATTGACTCTATATAAAGAGCTCTGTCCAGTGCTCTGGGCTACTGCACATCTGCACAGCTGCAGGAGAGCAGAGGCTAGAGTGGTGGCAGCGCCGAGGAGGACAGAGACCAAGACGGCTGTGGGGGTGGAGAGGCCCAGAGGCATAGAACGGCTTGCTACATGCAGACTCACTCTGAGTGGACGGGATTCTAGAGATTGACCTGCCACCATGGGAATAAAGTTGGGTATAACCCTTTCACCCCAAGAACATTTCACTGTCATTTCTTTGGTCTCACTGAATCCATAGTGAACTTGTCCGGGGCTGAAACCCATTGGCAAGGCAGGTAATAATCATAAAAGTATGCAGAAAATCACCAGTAACACATTGTGAAGCTAAAAGAACATACATTTTAAAGCTATCAGTAATAAAAAAATAGATCAACCATGGTAGGACCGAATTATCTTTATGTTCTCCTTAAAAAGATATTTTGAAGCCATTGTTACATGAAGAAGTGACTGAAGAGTATTCAGCCAGAAAGTGTAGGGAAAACAAATTATAGAGATATGTCAGACAGGACTTTGTGATGACTGTATTTCTTAGCTTTTCATGCTTTGTGATTTGTATTTCTTTTCTCATTTGAAATATTTTCTTTAAATATCTAATTTTGAGTTTGTAATTTTGTCTTTTTCTTAAAAATTCCCCTCCCCACCCCCACCCCAAATTGAAAAGTGTCAGAACTCAAACACTTTGATCTGCCTTTGGGAATGATCCTTCTTATCACATTCACTTTATGGCACTCAGGTGGAGCTCATTCTATCCCAGACTCTAGAAGGGCAGGTCTTTCCAGGCTGGTCAATAGCACATTGAATTCAGCTGGTGGGAGAGACATAGTTCAAAGACTTAGGGTCACATGACCCAATCAGAACCAAAGAGACTCCTTCTTTGGTTTATGCTGGGAAGCCGTGTGGGTGGGAAGCAGATTTTCTCCTAACATCCACAGGGTTGTTGTAGCAGATGGAGGCTACATACCATATGTCTAAAAATGATGAAGTTATAAATCAAGGTACCAAGATGGTTAATAAGATATATTCTGTCCTTCCGTCATGACAAATATGCCTTCATAATGACAAAATAGAAGCATGTTTAAAGCAAAGGTTTCTATATGATTGAAAATTGTCAAATACCCAAAAACAAATGAATTAAATTTTCAGTCAGCATTACTGCACATTTGATTAGTAGCCTGGTGACAGATAATACAATAAACAAAGACACATATGCCATAAACAATTATGTATTTATTCCATACACTTTATTTCCTTTCATTAATGTCAGCAAAAATCACTTATAACCAAGGTTTCCACATAGTTTATGTCCTATTGAGAGTATTGATCCAAGGGATTAAAAAAATGAACTTTGGGTATATTTTCATCAAAAAATATAAATCAATGTTTAAAATAATAATGTTTAAAAATAATGTTAAAAAAATAATGTTTAAAAAATTTTAAACATTAAAATAAAAAATACATATTATAGTTGATATCAAAAATTATAAATCGAAGATATATAAATTTAGTTTAAATTTTAAATTAATTTTGAAATCTTAATTTACCTCATTAAATAAAAAGTCTATTCACAGATCTAGTGTCCAATGTTCCAGTTGCAAATGGATTAAATTAGGGTCATAGTGCATACAACAATGTAGACCCAAGTGTGAAAAATTTGAGTAATATGAATTCTTTAATATTATAAAATATTTCTCAGCACCATGTGCAAAAACACCTCTCTAAATGTTGCCTTTCTCTATACCTAAATTGGCACATGAAGAAATGCAAAAAAAAAACAATGCTTGACACTGCTGGGAATCAATATTTTATTTGCAAGATTAATTACATTCATACCAAATGAAAGAAAGAATTTGACAAATAAATTGTCTTTTCTCTTAAATTCTTCCTCCTCTCAGATCCTATCTGTATTCCCAGGCATATCCATCTCTGACACTGTCAGTAGGATAACCCACATAATTTCATTGCGTTAGGATGCAGATCATTTGAGGAAATAGAACAAGAGATGGGGAGAATTTAGCTGGGGCCTAAAAGTTGTCATCTACAGAGCGGCTGTTTAGAATGTTCTTTAATTAATTTAAAGGTAGTTATGTGTGTGTGATAAGTGAAATCCTCTAAGCCATGGTGTCCAGGACAGGGATACCTCTTACCTCTAGGGAGAAAGAACTGCCTACATGATTACTGTTCGTTCCATACTACTCAGGATTCCTGGGAATTAGTCTCCTAGATACACTTCTCTCCAGAGTTGGTGCGGGAGGGAGGTGAGAAGAGCTGTTGAGTGACAGGAGGTGATCTTTCCCGGCACTCTCACGTCTCAAAAACTATTTTCTCCTATCTCTCTCAAGATCTATTTGTATCCCTAGTGACTTAAGTGCTGAAAATGACTGACTTCCAGAACTTCTGAAGCCTGGGAGGAGGTAGAGGAGACAATTCCCGAGGCAAAAAATTGCGAAGGGTTTGGCTATCTGCTTGAGGGATGGCTACAGGAAAAACAAATAGAAATTAATGTCTCAATAAATTATCCTGGCTATTTGCTCCTTAGGTGGTGGGAAGATAAATCAATTCTTACCTTCAGCCCCTGAGTTACAGTGGAGGCCATTCTGGAAATCAGGTTAGAAAAATGGAAACAGATATTAGAAATAAAACGTGCAAGTCCCACCACGTGAGAGTGATAGAAGCTTCAAGGGCCAGCTCACGTGGGTGGGCATGGGGGAGGATTGGGAGGCTGCCAGTCAGTGAAGGGCCTTTCCCGGAAGCACGGAGTGACTGTCTCCAGGAACAGGTAGTGTTAAATAGGACAGTGACTAGCCAGGTTGTATTTTAGTAAGCCCAGCATGAAAGGGGGGTGTTCTGCATCAGCCTGAGCAACCATACTTACAATATAGGTTAGACGAGTGATAAAAAAAAAAAATTAGTCCCAGAGGAAAAATATCAAAAGTAAAATAAATTGTAATTTTATGTTGTGAACTAACTGGAAACTTTAAACGGCAATCGAAATTCTTTCTGGGCCTCAGGGAGATGAGTCGGCCTTCTTCAGGATGTTTGAACTTAATTACCAGGTACAGCAAGAACGGAATGGATTTTGTAAAATTACTTAAAGTAATAGTGTTGGGCACCAGAAATAGTTATATTTATCTAAGGGCCTTAGCACATCTTTCAAGTTGAAAGATAATTTGTATCATTGAAAATTTAGTAGCACTTTAATACATCTACAGATGAGTGGGAGAATGTTTGAAAAATGTGCTCCGTAACCCTGTCAGAAATTCACTGGGGTTTAAAAATGTATATGGATGATACTTCTTTAGTGGTATAAAGGTACATTGACAGCAAACTCTTTTTATGTTCTTAAAAATATTTTGAACAGGTGAAAGTAATATTATAACATTACAAAGTTTTAGAGAAACAGAAAAAAAGTCTATAATTTTACCAAACCTACTTACTATAAGAACTCATCTTTTTATAATCTTTGGTGGCATATGGTTTACATATTGTTAGGCAATTTTGTATCATGCTTTTTTTCCTTATTATACAATAAGTTTTTTCTTATGTTGCAACATAGCCCACATTTTAATTTAAGATTTTAGTGGTTGCATGATATTCCTTCTAGGAGATGTGCCAAAATTTACTTAACTGTTGTCTGTAGGCTAAATCATTTAAATTTTCCCCAATTTTTGCCATTAAAAATACAAATGCAATGAATGTATTCATGTGTGAAATGCCCCTCTGCATCTCTTGTCTAGGTTCCAGACTCAATTATTTCTAAAAAGTGGGAGTAATGGGACATTAATTGGCCCTGAATACATATTGTTAAATTATTTTACCAAAAGGATAGCCCAATGAAATAAAATACTATAGAGTATCAGACTGGCACATTCGTGGTACTCACCAACATTTTGTCTTTTGCTTTTTGTAATTTAATAATAACCATCTTTTAATTTTTTTCTTGAACTGTGAGCAGAGCTGAATGTTTCTGCTTATGTTTGCTTTTCCTTAGGTCCATTATGTATTTAGGACTTAACAATTAACCCCTCTCATGTGAACTAAATTCAGTTGATGACAAGGTCATTACAAGTTTCTGAAAATTTGTTCGAAGAAAGTAATTATATTCCCAACTCAAGTGAATGAATGTTTTAGTTATATTGGAATTAGAAATGGAATGTTTTTAATGAAGTTTCTTTAATACTTTTAGAAAACAGTTTTCTCTGGCTACCTCAATCTCAAATTAACTTTCCTGAAAATGTTAATAAGGATTCACAGAAAAAAGTTCCTTGATCAAATAAGTTGGGAGATAGCACTCAAGGGGGTGGTGGGCAAAAGGAGACCCCTTCCTCTGATCAACACTAAGAGAGCCTAGACAAATTAAATCATATAATCTCATATTCCCAGTTTGTAGGATTTCCAGTCTCTGTTCCAAGGGAAGCCGACTCCAGTCTTCTCCTGGGGCTTTGCAAAGCACATTGGTGTATTAGTAGCTCTGTGAGGTCCTGTGCTACAGCAATGTGTTTGCCAAACCACTTGGTCATTCTATTTACATTTTTCATGGGTATGATCATGAGAGGTACCCAGAACCTTCTTCCCTTTGAAAAGAGGCTATTTTTCCTCCTTTGACTCTGTCCCTTCCTACCAAAGCCCAATGGGTAGCAAAGGGGTGTAGAGACTGGGGTTGCTTACCTGGGTCTTAGGGACAAACCTTCATTGCTTTGGATTCATGTTTTCTTGCCCTTCTTGTCCTTGGGTGGCAAGGTCTATGGCTGTGGTCTTGGTTGAGGATGCTTGGTGGTACATTAGAATGTGTCCATTGGAGCTTTAGAAAAATGTAATAGAACCTCCAGTTATGTTTATTTTCAACTTATCTTTTGGATATTTCTATTTCTATGCTGTGTAATGTAGAGTAGTATGTTTATAATAAATAAATGCATATGTTGCTCTGGGAGGAGGGGGTTCCCCATGAAGTTCACTCTGAATTTGGTGAGACCGAATAAAAATAACAGAAAGTTGGGGGTCAAAAGGGGCTCAAAGCAAGTGTATTTTCACGGTGGTCACCCGGCCATGTACAAAACAAGCAGCTCTGTCTCCCGGCTCTGCCACTGCCCCCTCCTGCTCCCCAGCATGGGGCTCTTCTCCCTTCCTAGCACAGGACTGTGCATCTTCTCCCCCCTACTTCCTCTCTCTGCCCCCTGAACTCCCCACTTCTCTGCTCCCACTGCCCTCTCCGGCTCTCCTTCCCCACCCCTGGCACCAGGAGGAACTCTGTGGGTGGGTCTCTATGGTGACTGGCAGACGCCTCGCCAGTCATGTACTTGTGTACATATTGGCTTGTGTGTTCCCTGTCGGCCCTTGGCCTGGGCCGCTGCTTCCTTGGCTGACCCATTCCTCCAGGTGTCTCTGTCAGCCCGTAAACATCCTGCTGCCCATAGATATGCAAACAGGCTCCTTCATGTACACAAGGGGCTTTTTTAAAACCAGGTGAGAATCCTGGTCATAAAATTTCCGTTTTCTCAAGTTTGGATATTAGTGATCTAAAATGGCTAAGAATAGGTTGTGAGCTTGAAATAAAGAGGCTGTTGATTCATTGTTTCATTCAAACAAATTACTTCTTGAGCAAAACCCTATTAGGTATTGAGGATATTATAATAAACAAGGGTCCCACCTTCAGAGAGATATTAGACTCAGGCCAGAGGGTCAAAAGGTTTGGGACCTCACTTGTAATGAATATAACTCATCAGATAAGAACATTAGGATTTGGACTGAAGGGGAGCACGATTTGCCACCCCACAATATGCCTCTTTAGCATAAGGATTATTTTAGGCTGATTATTTTCAAGAAACAGCAGACACTGGAGCTCTGAAAACCAAGTTGAAGTCATCCTTTTGTAAGAGACATTTGCATTTTTAAAAGGGAAATCTCGATTTGATAGGGTGTCTCTCTCCCATTACCAGGATGAGAAGGATGACCAAATCTCTAGAAAATTTATCTGTGGAGAAGGCAACTGACTTAAATCCCGTAACAACCACATCCTTATTTCTTGTGCTTCTGGTAGCCTCCTATAACTGGTCTAGCCCCACTTCCAAACATCTTTTGTCTTTAGCTGGAGATGGTATTTAAAATGGTGGCATGGGCCATTTTGGGGGGTTACTCAGTTTTCCTGGGTCTCTCTCACACATATATAGAAAGTATACATGTTATTAAATTTATTTTTCTCTTGTTAATCTGTCTTTTTATTACAGAGGAGTTTCAGCTGAGAACTTGGAAGGGTAAAGGGAAAACTATTTTTCCTTTCCTACAGTTGCATCCTTTTATCTGGAGTTTTTTCTCTGCACATATCCATCACCAAACTGGTAGCAGCCAATTGCTCATTAAGAATTTAGAACTGCTATTTCCTGCCTATCTCTTTCTTTCAATGTCTTCCCTTACAAAAGATACGATGCACAGTAAGCTTAATTCTAAAATCTGTGATTCTCAAAACTGGGTGCTCTTTAGAATTAATACAGTTAAGACATTCATCATTATATGAATTTTCTAGTTGATTGGTACCAATGGGGGAGTCATGTGAAGGTGTATTAATTTGTTAGGGCTGCTGTGACAAAGTACCACAAATGTAGTGGCTTAAACAACAGAAATTAATTTTCTTATAGTTATGGAGGGTAGAAATCTGCGATCAAGCTGTTGATAGGTTTGGTTCCTTCTGAGAGTTCTGAGGGAGAATCTGTACCATCCCTTTCTCCTTGTTTCTGGTGTTTTCCTGGGAATCTTCGGCATTCCTTGATTTGTAAATGTATCATCTCTATCTCTGCCTTCACTTTCACATGGCATTCTCTCTGTATGTGTCTGTCTCTGTGCCTAAATTTCCCCTTTTTATAAGGACATCAGTCATGTTGGGTTAAGGCCCACCATAATGATTTCATCTTAACTTGATCATCTGCAAACACCCTATTTGCAAACAAGCTCACATTTACAAGTTCTGGGGGTTAGGACTTCAACATCTTTTTGGGGGACACAGTTCAACCCATAACAGATGGTTAGAATGTGCTGGCAAATGGAAAGATGGCTTGACAAATGCCATCATGATGTACAATAATTTTGTATTATAATATTTCATGTGTTAGGTTTAATCAACCTGTCCTCTTTACAGGGACCATTTTGTTAAATATATAATTCCAATCTACTTAGATAACAAATGGGTGTTGATGTGATTCCAGTTAACACTGTGCCATACTTTGGAATTGTACCTGTTTGGTGCCTACAGTAAGGCAAATGGCTGAGTAGTAGCTGAGCTCATGGCTCCTACATATTAACATTCATGGAATATGGAGTCTGATCATTGTGGGGGACCACATGTCTGATCTGATGCTACCAGTCTACTCCAGCCCCCTGTAAGTCCAAGCAACCAGTTCTGATAGTCTTAAGTCTTGTTCCCTCAGGGGAATTCACACTAATTTCTTCTACTTCCTCTAACCTGGCCTCTACATTGTACCCAAATCTTCTGAGACTTTATGATATGCTTGAAAACAAAAGAAAAACAGAAATACAGACTGTGATGTAGTCTGATTTTTTTTTCATGCATTCCGGGAGTCCTAAAAGTTTAGATTCTAGACTCCTATTTGTAGAAGGAGCTGAGAATTCTCAGAGTGCTAGTGTGGTGTAATGGTTCAGAGCCTGAGCAATGGGTTCTGTCAGTGACTAGCTGGGTGACTTTGGGCTTAACCTTTTTGGGTCTCAGTTTCTTCATCTATAAAAAAATTAGATCTACTTCATGAATTTGTGAACTTTAAATGAATTCCTATGTGCAAAGTACTTACAGTGCTTGGTATGAGGCAATCTATCAATTTTACTAGTACTGTGATTATTATTTTCCTTCCATCTGGGGTTCCTGTCTCAGGAGCTACCTGTTCTTGGGAGGCTAACAACAGGAATGACATACTTGAGTTGAAATCATAGCTCTTGCCACTGGACAAGTTAAATTACCTCTCTATTCCCTATCCAGGATATGTAGACTTGTCCCAAAGCAGTAGAATATATACCAGAATACATAAGGTCCTGTATCTATAATTTCAGTACAATTCTTCCTCATAGCTCCAGGGGTAGAGTCCTGATTTAGTGTGCAGACCTGTAGTGACACCCTGGAGACAAAGCACTTGGGTGAGCTAAGGCCTTTTCCTTCTTACTTAATTCCCTTTTGTCCAGTGCATAGCACTGGGCTTCGGGCTCTTCATTTGCATGCCAATCTCATGCTGGATCTGGGGCCCAAATCCAAACCCTGCTCATGCGGCCGAACTTGCGTCACACACCTAGTCTCTGTGGATCATGCTCTCTAGGGTGATGGATCCTATATTTCTCATCCTGGCACCAGTTCTGAAACTACTGGAAAAAATGTGATAAGGATGGGGAACTGTGTTAATGAGGAACTGCAGAGCCTTGTTGGTTCCTCAAGAAGTTTAGGAAGCTGTGCATCATTATATGAAAATGTGACAGATATGGAAAATGTCAGAAAAATACATAGAGGTGGCATAAGACAAAACATATGTCTAACTGACTATGATTTTTATCTTAGAGGGGACATGTTATTCACTACTTTCTGAGCTCTCTGGGGAATCTTGCTATTCGCGACTGCGGATTCTCTTTTCATACCCTGTGCATCCCGTTACTGCCAGCCTCCCTGCAATACTCTGCATTCATTTACCTACCTGTCTCTTTGCAAGACTGTGAGGCCCTCAGTGAGTCACTGTATATTCTTACCACCTGGCCAAGGGCTTGGAATTTAGTATGTGCTCAATAAATGTTTGTTAGATGGATGAAAAGTTTAAGTAACTTTTTATTAAACCACAAGATAAAGGTATTAAAAATTAAAAATAGCAACAAACAAACAAATAACAATTCAAACCAAAAGGAATAGTCAACATCAGGGAGTGGCTAAATAAATTATAACCAGAGCCACATGACAGAATTTCATGTTGTGAATAACTTTGTTTTTTAAAAAATTTTAATTAAACTATTATTGATATACACTCTTATGAAGGTTTCACATGATAAAACAATGTGTTTTCTACATTTACCCATATTATCAAGTCCCCACCCATACCCCAATGCAGTCACTGTCCATCAGTGCAGCAAGATGCCACAGATTCACTATTTGCCTTCTTTCTGCTACACAGTTTTCCTCATGATCCCCCACACCATGTGTAATAAACATACCCCTCGATCCCCTTCTCCCTCCCTCCCCAACAACCTCCCACACCCTTCCCCTTTGGTGACCACTAGTCCCTTCTTGGAGTCTCTGAGTCTGCTGCTATTTTGTTCCTTCAGTTTTGCTTCATTGTTATACTCCACAAATGAGGGAAATCATTTGACACTTGTCTTTTTCTGCCCAGCTTATTTCACTGAGCATAATATCCTCCAGCTCCATCCATGTTGTTGCAAATGGTAGGATTTGTTTCTTTCTTATGGCTGAATAGTATTCCATTGCATATATGTACCACATCTTCTTTATCCATTCATCTAGTGATGGACACTTAGGTTGCATCCATATCTTGGCTGTTGTAGATAGTACTGCGATAAACATAGGGGTGCATATGTCTTTTTGAATCTGAGAAGTTGTATTCTTGGGTAAATTCTAAGGAGTGAAATTCCTGGTTCAAATGGTATTTCTATTTTTAGTATTTTGAGGAACCTCCATAATGCTTTCCACAATGGTTCAACTAGCTTACATTCCCACCGCCAGTGTAGGAGGGTTCCCCTTTCTTTGCATCCTTGCCAGCATTTGTTGTTCTTAGTCTTTTTGATGCTGGCCATCCTTAGTGGTGTGAGGTGATATCTCATTGCGGTTTTAATTTGCATTTCCCTGGTGATTAGTGATGTGGAGCATCTTTTCATGTGCCTGTTGTCCATCTGAATTTATTCTTTGGAGAACTGTCTCTTCATATCCTCTGCCCATTTTTTGATTGGGTTATTTGCTTTTTGGGTGTTGAGGCATTTGAGTTCTTTATATATTTTGGATGTTAACCCCTTGTCAGATATGTCGTTTACAAACATATTCCCCGATACTGCAGGATGCCTTTTTATTCTGTTGATGGTGTCCTTTGCCATATGGAAACTTTTTAGTTTGATGTAGTCCCATGAATTCATTTTTGCTTTTATTTCCCTTGCTCGAGGAGATGCATTCAGGAAGAAGTTGCTCATGCTTATTTTCAGGAGATTTTTGCCTATGTTGTCTTCTAAGAGTTTTATGGTTTCATGACTTACATTCAGGTCTTTGATACATTTCAAGTTTACTTTTGTGTATGGGGTTAAACAATAATCCAGTTTCATTCTCTTGCATGTAGCTGTCCAGTTTTGCCAACACCAACTGTTGAAGAGACTGTCATTTCCCCATTGTATGTCCATGGCTCCTTTATCATATATTAATTGACCATATATGGTTGGGTTTATATCAGGGCTCTCTAGTCTGTTCCATTAATCTATGGGTCTGTTCTTGTGGCAGTACCAAATTGTCTTGATTACTGTGGCTTTGTAGTAGAGCCTGAAGTTGGGGAGCATAATCCCCCCAGCTTTATTCTTCCTTGTCAGGATTGCTTTTGCTATTCAGGGTCTTTTGTGTTTCCATATGAATTTTAGAATGATTTTCTCTAGTTCATTGAAGAATGCTGTTTGTATTTTTATAGGAATTGCATTGAATTTGTAGATTGCTGTAGGCAGGATGGCCATTTTGACAATATTAATTCTTCCTATCCATAAGCATGGGATGTTTTTCCTTTTATTGGTATCTTCTTTAATTTCTCTCATGAGTGTATTGTAGTTTTCACAGTATAGGTCTTTCATTTTCTTGGTTAGGTTTATTCATAGGTTATTTTATTCTTTTTTGATGCAACTCATTTCTCTCTCTGCTGGTTCATTGTTAGTGTATAGGAGTGCTACAAATTTCTGCATATTAATTTCCGTATCCTGCAACTTTGCTAAATTCTGATATTAGATCTAGTAGTTTTGGAGTGGATTCTTTAGGGTTTTTTATGTACAATATCATGTCATCTGCAAACAGGGACAGTTTAACTTCTTCCTTGCCAATCTGGATGCCTTTTATTTCTTTGTGTTGTCTGATTGCCATGGCTAGGACCTCCAGTATTATGTTGAGTAGAAGTGGGGAGAGTGGGCATCCTTGTCTTGTTCCTCATCTTAGAGGAAAAGCTTTCAGCTTCTCGCTGTTAAGTATAATGTTGGCTGTGGGTTTGTCATATATGGCCTTTATTTTGTTGAGGTCCTTGCCCTCTATACCCATTTTGTTGAGAGTTTTCATCATGAATGAATATTGAATTTTGTCAAATGCTTTTTCGGCATCTATGGAGATGATCATGTGGTTTTTGTCCTTCTTTTTGTTGCTGTGGTGGATGATGTTGATGGATTTTCGAATGATGTACCATCCTTGCATCCCTGGAATAAATCCTACTTGATCATGATTAGTCATCTTTTTGACGTATTTTTGAATTCGGTTTGCAAATATTTTGTTGACTATTTTTGCATCTATGTTCATCAGGGATATTGGTCTGTAATTTTCTTTTTTTGTGGTGTCTTTGCCTGGTTTTGGTATTAGAGTGATGCTCGCCTCATAGAATGAGTTTGAAAGTACTCCCTCTTCTTCTACTCTGAGAAACTTTAAGGAGGATGGGTATTAGGTCTTCACTAAATGTTTGATAGAATTCAGTGGTGAAGCTGTCTGGTCCAGGGATTTTGTTCTTAAGTAGTTTTTTGATTACCAGTTCAATTTCATTGCTGGTAATTGGTCTGTTCAGATTTTCTATTTCTTCCTTGGTCAGCCTTAGAAGGTTGTATTTTTCTAGAAAGTTGTCTATTTCTTCTAGGTTATCCAGTTTGTTAGCATATAATTTTTCATAGTATTCTCTAATAATTCTTTGTATTTCTGTGTGGTCCTTCATGATTTTTTCCTTTCTCATTTCTGATACTGTTTATGTGTGCAGACTCTCTTTTTTTCTTGTTAAGTCTGGCTAGGGGTTTATCTATTTTGTTTATTTTCTCAAAGAATCAGCTCTTGCTTTCATTGATTCTTTATATTGATTTATTTTTCTTAATTTTATTTATTTCTGCTCTAATCTTTATTATGTCCCTCCTTCTACTGACTTTGGGCCACATTTGTTCTTTTTTTCTCATTTTTTTGTTAATTGTGAGTTTAGAGTGTTTACATGGAATTGTTCTTCTCTCCTGACGTAGGCCTGTATTGCAGTATACTTTCCTCTTAGCACAGCCTTGGTTGCGTCCCACAGATTTTACAGTGTTGAATTATTATTGTCATTTGTTTCCATATATTCTTTGATCTCTGTTTTTATTTGGTCATTGATCCATTGGTTATTTAGGACCATGTTGTGAAGCCTCCAGGTGTTTGTTGGATTTTTCATTTTCTTTGCGTAATTTTTTTCTAGTTTCATACTTTTGAGGTCTGAGGAAATGGTTGGTACAATTTCAATCTTTTTGAATTTACTGAGGCTCTTTTTGTGGCCTTATATATGATCTGTTCTTGAAAATATTCCATGTGCACTTGAGAAGAATGTGTATTCCGCTGCTTTTGGGTGTAGAGTTCTGTAGATGTCTGTTGGGTCCATCTGTTCTAATGTGTTGTTCAGTGCCTCTGTGTCCCTACTTATTTTCTGTCTGGTTGATCTGTCCTTTGGATTGAGTAGAGTATTGAAGTCTCCTAGAATGAATGCATTGCACTCTATTTCCTCTTTTAATTTTGTTAGTATTTGTTTCACATATGTAGGTGCTCCTGTGTTGGGCACATATTTATAATGGTTATATCTTCCTTTTGGATTGACCCCTTTATCATATAATGTCCTTCTTTGTCTCTTGTGACTGTCTTTGTTTTGAAGTCTATTTTCTCTGATACAAGTACTGCAACTCCTACTTTTTTCTCCCTTTTAGTTGCATGAAATATCTTTTTCCATCCCTTTACTTTTAGTCTGTGTATGTCTTTAAGTTTAAAGTGAGTCTCTTGTAAGCAGCATATAGATGGGTCCTGTTTTTTTATCCATTCAGTGACTCTATGTCTTTTGATTGGTGCATTCAGTCCATTTACATTTAGGGTGATTATCGATAGGTATGTACTTATTGCCATTGCAGCCTTTAGGTTGATGGTTACCAAAGGTTCAAGGTTAACTTCCTTACTATCTAAGAGTTTAACTTAACTCACTTAATATGCTATTACAAACGTTCTTTTTTTTCCCCTCCTCTTTCTTCTTCCTCCATTCTTTATATATTAGGTATCATATTCTGTACTCTTTGTCTATCCCTTGATTGACTTTGGGGATAGTTAATTTAATTTTGCATTTGCTTAGTAATTAGCTGTTCTATTTTCTTTACTGTGGTTTTATTACCTCTGGTGACAGCTATTAAACCTTAGGAACACTTCCATCTATAGCAGTCCCTCCAAAATACACTGTAGAGATGGTTTGTGGGAGGTAAATTCTCTCAGCTTTTGCTTATCTGGAAATTGTTTAGTCTCTTCTTCAAATTTAAATGATAATCTTGCTGGATAAAGTAATCTTGGATAGAGGCCCTTCTGCTTCATGGCATTAAATACATCATGCCACTCCCTTCTGACCTGTAAGGTTTCTGCTGAGAAGTCTGATGATAGCCTGATAGGCTTTCCTTTGTATGTGATCTTGTTTCTCTTTCTGGCTGCTTTTAATAGTCTGTCCTTATCCTTGATCTTTACCATTTTAATTACTATATGTCTTGGTGTTATCTTCCTTGGGTCTCTTGTATTGGGAGATCTGTGCACCTCCATGGCCTGAGAGACTATGTCCTTCCTCAGATTGGGGAAGTTTTCAGCAATTACCTCCTCAAAGACACTTTCTATCCTTTTCTCTCTCTTCTTCTTCTTCTTCTGGTACCCCTATAATGCAAATATTGTTCCATTTGGATTGGTCACACAGTTCTCTCAATATTCTTTCATTCTTAGAGATCCTTATTTCTCTCTGTTCCTCAGCTGCTTTGTATTCCTCTTCTCTAGTTTCTCTTTAATTTATTGTCTCCTCCACCGTATCTAATCTGCTTTTAATACCCTCTATTGTGCTCTTCAATGATTGGATCTCCAACCAGAATTTATTCCTGTGTTCTTGGATATTTTTATGTACCTCCATGAGCATGTTAATGATTTTTATTTTGAAATCCCTTTCAGGAAGATTCATGAGGTCGATGTCTTTTAAATCTTTCTCAGGAGTTTTATTCATAATTTTACTTCGAAGTAGGTTCCTTTGGTGTTTCATTTTTGTTTATGGCACCCTCTAGTGCCCAGAAGCTCTACTCTCTGGAGCTGCTCAGTCCCTTAAGCAATGTTGGGGGCCACAGGGGAGTGGTATTGGTGCCTGTGGGAAGGAAAGAGCTTTTTCCTGCTTCCTGGCTGCTATGCCTGCCTCCACTGCCTGAACCAGTGGGCCGAGCACACAGGGATAAGCCTCTATGCTTTGCATTTATAGTTGCTGTAGACAGGTCTTCCCTCTGGCTTGCCTAACACCAGGGTAGGGTTTGCCATTTGCAAGCCAGGTGGGGCTGGCCGGGAGAAAGCTGCAGTAGGCTGTGTATCATGGAGGGCATCCTTGGAGCTGTGTAGCAAGCCAGGGAGCTGGAGCGCCTGAAGATCATGAAAGCTCCCAACCTGCTGGGCAGAATGCACCCAGACAATTTTGTCTACCTGTCCTTTCTCCTGAGCAGTAAGCTCTGTGCAATCCTTGTCCCTTTGGCAGTCTTCTTGGTGTTAGGAAGTCTCTCAGACTGCCCACCTTTCTTTTGTCCCAGAGCATCTGGATATGGATCCCTGCTCTCCACAAGTGGCTGGAATCTCAGTCTCTCCATGAATTCTGCCTGTCTTAGCTTTCCCACCCCCTAATCACAAAAGTACAATGTAAGCACCGTGAAATGTAGGTTTCTGCTCCCAGAGCAGATCTCTGGAATTAGGTATTCAGCAGTCCCAGGCCTCCACTCCCTCCCTGCTTGGTTTCTCTTCCTCCCGCTTTGAGCTGGGGTGGGGGAGGGGCTTAGGTCCTGCTGGGCCATGGCTTTGGTACGTTATCCTGTTCCCTGAGGTTTATTCTTCTCTCCAGGGCTGTGCAGTTTGGCACAGCCCTCTTTCCCGTTGTTCTTTCAGGATTAGTTGTATTAATTATATTTTCATATTATGTGCAGTTTTAGGAGGAAGCCTCTATCTCACCTCTCATGTCACCATCTTTAATCCTAGGTATATCCAAAGTAATCTAAATAATTATGTTTTTAAAGACTGTTTATGACATTCTTTGATAGAATGTAATGACATGAAGTAGTACTCATACTAAGTTAAAAAGCAGTTATAAAACTCTATGGTGTAATCCCCATTTTATAGAGGATGTTATACATCTCAGTATGTACATACATAAAGATATAAAACAATTGATATGTACATATAATATATAATTATATATATAATTAGACATATATGTATATGTAATAATATATGTAATAATAATATGTAATAATATATATAATTAGACATATACATACATATATATATTAGACATATAGGACTAAGGATGGAAACTGACACATGAATGATCTGTGATCATCTCTGCTTGGTGTACTAGTTTTTATTTTCTTTGATACAAATACCTATTTATATTACAGATTTTCTGCATGTATTTTTATGTTCTAAGAGAAATTGATAGACTGGATTAAAAATAAAAATACTAACTAAGGAGCCCTCATCAAGGGCTGTGAAGGCTGTTCTCATGGGGAGTAAGAAGGAGGGAAGGATCTATTCATTACTCCAAGGTTAAGTTGGAAATTTATCCTCAGACCCTCTGGGCCTTAAAGGAACCCTCTGCTGACTCATTTCTAAAAGTGACTCTGTGAAATAACCACACCTGCCCTGAGATGACCTGGGTCAGCCTGGCTGATGCTTCATGAGGAACAGTAGCTGCTTGGAATTTTTCTGTGTTTTCCACTACAATCTATGGTGCTGCAAGGACCAGAACTCCACCGTAAACTGTCCCCAGGTGGCCTCCATCTTGTCCCAGCAAGGCAGACTCCTTCTCCTGGTGTATGCCTTGGTGGGCAACCAGGGGACAGAGTGGGCAACATCACACAACCATGTGCCTGTGAGAAGCAGCTTGTCTGACCACAGTTTCAATCCTTCAGGCAAATGATTTCTTATTTAGAAGAAAAAACTACCACAAAGATAAAATGAGGGCTATGACAATGGGTGCTAATTTAAGGAGGGTGTAGGGTTGCAGAACTGGCCCTGATAGAGGAAGATGAGGAATGGACTGCAAGCATCTAAAAGGAGAGGTAACCAAGGAGAGCAGGAGAGGAGGCTAAATTTATACTTGGTATCTAGGCCATGCTGCCCGGCTTGGGAGAGGGAAGTTGAGATGGGGCCTGAGTGTGAACCGAATACAGAAATAGAGGTGGCTTAGGCCAGTGCTCCTCAGACTTTAATGTGCACACAAATTGCCAGGGGTCTTCTGATTCAGTTAGTCTGCATTTCTAACAAGCTCCCAGGTGACACTGATGTTGCTGGTCCATGGACCACACTTTGAGAAGTGAGGGCTTCTAAGACAGGACAGAAAAGGGGCTCTTTGGGGCAGAGAGGAAAGTGTCCTACCTCACTGAGCATGGAGGGCAGTAACTGATCAAGTGGGAGGCCATCTTTCTGCAGCAAGCGGTCTTTGGGAAGCACAGAGTGTGGTGGAAATGAGATCAGGATTTTGAGTTGTGTTGACATGGGTGTGAATCCCAAGGAACTTGGTGTTTATTTTGTAGAAGATGGGGAAGCTTTGCAGGGTTTAAGCTTGTCCTGGTCAGCTTCTTCCTTGGCCTCCTGGCGAAGTGCCTCATTCGTGTGTGAGACATGGCCGGCCTTCAGTGGAAATTGCCTATTGCCACCATCCTGGACAGGGGCAGGGATGCCTCCTGCCCAGAGTCACTTGCCCAGAAAGGGGGAAAGGATCGAAAGGACAGGCCTCTCACTGCAGCTGGGGACACACTGGACTGGCAGGACCCCTTACTATAATACAGTTGGCTTCTTGGTCTGTTACCTGTGCCTTACGCCCCCCTTACTGAACCTCTGGCCCACAGACCAGCAACATCTGCACCAAATTGTTTGAAATACAGAATTTTTTATTGCATTTCAGACCTTTTCAATCAGAGTCTACATTTAACAAGATCCCCAGGTGATGTGTGTGTACATTAAAATTGAGAGGCACTACCTTACCTAAGTCTTCCACTGGCACCCTTCAATTAAGGGAAAGGAACTCAATAAATTAAACAAATGCTTACATAGCCTTACTGTGGGCCAGGCAACATTCTGAACACCTTTCAGATATTACCTTTTCTAATAATCTATTAGCCATGATACTGCACTTGTCTCTTGCCTGATGCCTGTGCAGGGCCACCACGCATCATGTGGGAGGGCAGCAGGCATGCTGTCCTTTGCAGCCCCTACACTGGCCTGGCCACCTGGGAGATGACTGGGACCTCTTTCTCAGGCTTGGCAAACAGCAGAGTCTAGTGCAGGAGAGATCTGTCCATGAGGAATCACTCTATTTCCAATAGTGAATGTAAGCATCTTGGAAGCCTCCTGGGCTCTGACAGTGCTTGCATTCTGCATTCTGGAAGTGGGGTTGGTATGAAAGGAGTCAACATACCACCTTTCTTTAACCCTCTTCAGCCTCCAGAGGTGGGGAAATGCCTGTTTTAAATCTCACATCATACCTATGGGGTGCGTCTTTGGAAGGGAGAACCTGAGAGGCTCTTCCTGCACCTCACTCTCAGGCTCTTGGACATTTTGCTGCATAGTGCAGTGGTTTGGAGCTTGTCCTCTGATGAAAGCCTTCCTGATTTTAAATTTGCCTCCTGACACTTGCCAGTATCAGGATAAAGTACTTAACATCTCCATGTCTCAGTTTCCCATCTGTAAAAGGGAGATACAGAGTGCCTGTGTTACAGAAGTGAGGATTAAGTGAATTAATAGGTGGAGTGAACTTGGAAGCACTCAATTAATATTACCTGTTGTGATGGTGGTTCTATCCCAAGTCAGATTAACTTCCCCTCTCCTTCATCCAGACAGGGCTGGGTGGCTGTGCTATTCAGCAGGGCCAAAACCAAGCTGGAAGGTTCCAGCAATCTGCCAAAATATGAGGAGGGGCTGGGCAGGTCTTCTATGGTGAAAAGGGAGGAAGGGCAGTATTAGTTTCCTATTGCTCCTCTAACAAGTTACCACAGTTTAGTGGTTTAAAACAACGAAAACAAATTTATTACGTTACAGTTCTGGAGGTCAGAAGTCTGAAACGGCTTTTACAGGCCAACTCATGGTGTTGACACAGCTGAGTACCTTCTAGAGGCTTAGGGGAGAATTCATTTCTTTGCCTTTCCCATTTTCTAGAGGTTACCTATATTCCTTGGTTCATAACTCCTTCCTCAGGCCTCAAAGACAGCAGCCTGACATCTGCCAGTCTGCCTGGCAGCCTTCTGACCCCTGCTTCCGTCAGACCCTCTCCTCTGACCTGTACTTCCCTGCCCCCTGCTCTCACCTATGCCGTGGGCTCACCTGGGTGATCCAGCCTAAATTCCTCACTCACAATCCCTAATCAGATCTGCAGAGTCTCGTTTGTCATGTCAGGTAACATCCAAAAGACCTGGGGATCAGGACATGGATATTTTGGGGAGAGAGGCATTATTCTGCCTCCCTGAAGGACCAAAGAGCTTCAGCTGCCGTTCCCTTTGCTGAGGAAATGAAGAGGACCCTTGTTAGTGCTCAGAAGAGGTTAGTGAGGAGCGCTTGGTGATCAGAGGGCACGACCAGGATTGGGGGCATGCATACGTGCCAAGCCGCCTGCTGTAGGTGCGCCCTTTTTATTTTTTTTGCATTATCATTATTTTTATTTAGATAAACATTTCAAATACCAAGCTAAGTTCAATGCTCTTACGTCTTATAAATGTTTTTTGTTTTATTTAAGGAAATAGCAGTTTTATCTACTTTATCTTTCATTTCATAATGTTGCTGCTCCTATGGTTTTTACCATTTAATTTGTACACTAGCCCATTATATTATGAGGAAACAAAGGTTGGGATCTATGGGGTCACTTCTCTAAGCTGCAGGGTTGGTGTTTGAATTCAAGTGTATCTGGTCGCAAAGCCCATCCTCCTCACACTGCACCGTGCATTTTATTCAGAGTAAATTGAGTCTGCTGAGGCTTGTCTATGTCCTCAGTGAAATCCATTTTTTTACAATACTGCTTGCATATTTCTATAGCTGGGATCTGGCCAGAGTAGAATTTGGCAGTAGCCTTTGGAGCCTCATTATCAGATTCAGGGAAGGACATTGAGAGCCCCTTGGGGAGGAAGTCCATTTGCTATGGGCCCCCTTGGCCTTATTTCAGAGTTCCATGGTTTCCAAGTCAATGTGGCCCAGAGACCTGATGCCCTGAACTGCTGGCTCAGCCTGATGCTCGGCCCAGGGTGGGGTCCTTTCAGGTGAGTAAACTAGTGTATCTTTTAGTGTGCAACCACGCCACAAAATCAATTCTGCACCTCTGGCAGCAAAGCTTTTGGCATTAAGAATATTGGAAGAGTTCATGAATAATGGAGATCACACTAAATGGCAGGGGAGAAATATTGCTTGGTAAAAATGTTGTTTGTTATCACAGCCCTTGGAAGTGGAACATTCAAGAGAACAAGTAAACCTGGGCAAAGCCCCTCCCTGATGGGGTCATGGGCAAGGGGAGGAGCCCCGTGGGTGACTGATGGGGGTGTTCTTGAACTGACAGGGGCCATGCTCACTCCATGAACTGTGGAGCATCCCTGTATGGCTTGAAGTGGGAGCAGTCCTGGCAAGTCCCGGTGTGCAAATGGTCTAGCAGGGGAAATGATAGAGAAACAAACTTAAGCTTATGTGAGAAGGAGCTTTCCAGCACCTGGAGCTGCCCCAGAATGGAATGGGCTAGCACAAAGAACAGTGAGCTTCTTGAACAGTGTGCTCAGAATCTGAGAGGTCACATAGAAACCTGTTAGGTAGCCTAGCAAAGTCCCTCACTTGAGGGTCCCTTAATCTTTAAGTCCACGTTTGATTGGCTTATTTCCTCGGTAGAGGTCTCCTAGGTTATTCCCGAGAGTCTCCAGTTGTTTTTGCATATGGTCATATCAGTGCTCCGGTTCTTTAGAATCACGCTGCTTGTCGATGTCACCCAGCTACCAGCTGTTGAGGAAGGCACCTCGTGCCCATCACTGCTGCTGGGGCACTCACAGTTATGCCGCTGATGGCTGAATCCTTTAGGTGCCAAGTGCACTGTATTCCCCAAGAATGGGAAGAAGGCAGTCAGGTGCTGATAAATGTTTAATAAATGCCTAACCAGAAATAAAGAAAGGCTCTGATTTGTAGTGTTTTCCAATTTCCATGGTGTAAATACTTCTGGCATGGCTGATTGCAAGCTACCAACTTGTCAGCTGGTTTGCAAAATTCCTGGACATTTAATAATTGGTTCTTCTAAACGGGTGGGGGTCAGCTCTAGCACACCACTGGCAGAAAGTGTCCATTTCTGTCTACATGTCACTCCGAGCCCCTACTGCTTGTGACCAGAGTGCATTAGGAAGGCAGCTACTTGCTTCCTGCTTGTAGCAGAAACCCCCATTTCCACAGGGTACAGACCAAAGTTCTTGGGGGATGCTGGGGATCAAATGCTCTCCTTACCTTTTCTCATCCCCACAGCACAATGTTTTCCTGACTCCAGGCATCGGGACACTAACTCTCCATTTCAGGAGGAACCTTCCCACAAGCACATCATTTGTGCAAATAGATACTTCATAAAATCTCCAGATCTCTTCCAATTCAGGTTAAGGTTAGCTGGTTCCCCAAAGTGGCTGATCATCAGAATTTCAGGGAGAGACTTCGAAAATTGGAGAATCTGGGCTGTCCTTTCCTCCAGAGATTCTGATTTGGTAGATAAAATATGGGGCCTGAAATTCTTATAATTTCAGAAGTTCCCTGGGCAATTCTAATGATGAGACTTGTTTGAGAATTACCATGCATCACGCTTTGGGAAGGAGGTTAGTTGGAAAGCATAACCCAGAAGAGCCCTTCCAGAAAAGGCAAAGCCCTCAAATCTGTCCATGGGGGTGATGTCCTAAGGAGGGAAGCAGTGAATCCAAGGGATATGACTGTACCTTCTTTCGGCCTGCAGCAGAGGATGCTTGGAAAGCCAATGGTCTACGTGCCGTAATCTGGAGAGTGGCTGAGCAGAAGCATGACAGCTGCCTAGTTAAGCAGCTGTGATCCATGTGTATCAGGATGTCAGACAAGATACTCACCACACCCCCATGCCAGTGGGTGGTGGCTGGACTACTCCTCAAGCTCTGCTAACCCCGCCCTCCTCCCTTTTCCCTTCTCCCCAAACCATTCGCTACAGGGGAGGCAGGCTTTGTGTACTGGATTTCTCCAGAGAGCAGAGGAATTTCCTTCTCAGCCCGGCCTAAGAGAGAATGATCTCAGAGACAGGAAAAAGAAGATAGAAAGAGTAAAAGAATGAAGGTGGCTGTAGTGGGAAGAGAAGAGGGATTCATGGATCTCACTGACGTCTGCAGTCCGACCACGATGAAAGCAGGCACATCTACTTTCTGTTGCTGCCTGCCTTGACTCCCATGATTCCCACAGAATGCTTTCTACTGGAAGTGAAGTTGGTTGTTCTCCTGACCCTGGTGGCTGGAGCTGAGGACTGTCATGAGAACTGAAAAGCAAATAGCCTTGGGGCAGAGGAGGTTGGCTATGCTCAAGAGAGGTATCCTGTGCCTGGTGGTACCTAACCAGACTCACATTCTCTTTCAGGGAAGGAGAAATGTAGAGTGGTCAACAGGAGGCTGCGTCTCAGCTTGGGAGTCCCAAGTGCTCCTGTGCCCCTTCCTATAGGCTGGGAACCTGCCTTGCCCCCCAGCAATGGGAGAATGGAGACTTGGGATGACTGCACTGATTTCCCTCCTATATCGTCTGCATAAGGACCTTTGCAGGAAAACCCTCATTGCTGTGATCTGTAGGCTCTGTACTTCTGCCTTATGACCTTCACCTCAAGTTTTAACTCACTATTCAAGTATCAGAATGTCAAACAAGATACTCTCCGATTCTCCAACATCACAGCACTTGAGGGCACGTTTGCCTGGACTGTGGTGGGGGGTGGGGGTGGGTATGAAAAGTCTCAGAGTCTTTACCTAAAGTGACAGCGCAGATTTCAGGGCCTGCTGTGAGCCATGAGGGCTAGAGAGCCATGCTGTATGCTACCAAGGCAAGAAGGCTTAGGGCTGGGGGTGCAGATAAATGCTGGATGGAACCTGCCTAAGACTGTCACTAGCCGTGTGTCTTGGTGGTGTGGATGGAGCCTCAGTCATTCTGCCTCTGAGCCCACCCTTCTCTGAAGGCCAGCAGGTTCTGTGCTGCACACACTGGCTTTGATTACCTAGGATTTCCTCCTGGGTTACACAGATGCCTCCTGAAAGACTTGTGGTTAGTTTACATGACCTCTAAGGCTCCTTCCATCCTCTTAATTTCTGCATTTGTTGCCAAGACACTTGAGGGCAGGGAATAGGTTTTCTGTGTCATTGTTCTCTCTACCAATGAGGTGCCTGCTCAACAGAGGTTACCAGAGAAATACTGCATCTCCCTGGCCTCCTGCCTCTCTGGGGAGCAAAGATGCAGCCACAGAGCCCATGTCTCCGAGGCTTGGAGTTCATCTGTGACCTCTTCCTGCAGATTACAGCACTGTGAACTTTGGACGACTTCAGAATCCCATCATAGGTTAAACTTTAGCCGACTAGTGAAGTGGAAATGAGATGCACTTTTCATCAAAGGACCCTGGAACCTGACACCGTGGCTCTGTGCACATAGTGATAAGAGGCCTTTTTAGGTGTGGGAGACCATTTGCAGATCTGGACTCCAGCAGAGAACAGTATGTTATCAGTAGTAGGAAGGAATTATGGTAAGCAGCATCAAGAAACACCGGAGAGAGGAAAGCCGCAGAAGCTGGCCCAAGCCTCAGTAGCTCCCACCCTAAGTCTGTGTGCCCTAGGGATAGTCACTCACATTCTCTGGCCCTCAGGATCCTCATAATGAACTTCTGATTTTAAATTGTTGAAACTATCTCTTTCATTTCTTTCCTGAAGATCTGAGTCAGACTCATATATGTCCCAGTCTCAAGAAATTCACCTACAGTTTTGTATTAGTTCTATGGTTGTGTTTGTTTTATACTGAGATCTCTAAAGTTAAACATGATATGAAAGTATGTATGCATTTTATTTTTTCTTTGAAAATGGCATCCAGTTGTCCCAGTACCATTCATTGAAATTTCGTCTCTTTCCCAGTTGTGTGAAGTACCACTTGAATCACAGGACATATGTACTGTGTATATGCCTATTTCTATACCTCATTCTACTTCATTTCCCTATCTATTCTTGTGCAAGAACTAACTATGTTCATTGTAAAGGCAACTTAGATATTTCAACATCCAACAGGGCTAGCTGTCTCCTATTTTTTTTCTCCTTGTTTTTTGGAGTTTTCATGGTGTTTTAGTGTGCTTTATAGCATAGCTGCCAAGTCTAGTTAAAATCCATCACCAGGCATACACATTTTTTTTTTCTTGTGATGGGAATTTTTACTATCTACTAGCAACTTTCAAATATACAACATGGTATTATTAACTAGAATCACCATGCTGTACATTACATCCCCAGGACTTATTTTATAACTAGAAGTTTCTTTTGACCACCTTCACCCATTTTGTACTTAAATGGTATTCTTGGTTCTTTTTTTTTTTCCTTTTTTCCTTCATATTACTTATCTGGAAAAACATATTTACTTGTTGGTTTTCATTGCACGCCTTCCACAATGGAAGATAAACTCCATAATGATAGGGGTATTGGTATTTAGAAAGGTGCCTACACATATTAGACAGGTATCTGCATAATAAATATTTGTAGAATAAAAAACCCCGACAATTATGCTGCTAATTCATTCTCTCAGAGTCACATCAGTCACTGTTCAGCAAACTCAGTACTCTTTACCCTGGAGCCTGGATTATGCCTTAGAATAACTCACAACACAATAATACATTACTGATCTGAGCAGACAAAATGAAACCTGTTTTCCATACCTGGTCTGTAGCATTAATTTTGGCATGTTCATTTATTGTTTTATTGTTATTGTTTGCATGTATCCAACCAGATACTAACTAGATGCTCTCTGGGGCCATAGACTGAATCTCATACTATTTCTGGCACACAGAAGTTCAAAAAGTTCTAGGTGAATTGAAATGATTTGTGATAATGTTCAGATTAACCCTTCGGCAGAGTAGAAGGAGGACTAAATCAACATATGATTATGAGGCTTCCCAAGGTAAGAGGTGATAATTTGTTCCACCCAGTAGAATAAATTTTCAAGACTGAATGAAATGAAGTTATTTCCTGGAAAAATATGGAACATGAGAAAGTCAGTACTGATGCCAGAGGTTACAAGGTGGTCAGTATGAACTTCTGTAGGATTTGAAGACTGGACCTTTTCCACCTATTCAACCACAAAGCATCCAGACTTTCACTTGCATCATCTGCTTACATGTGGTGTGATGATGGTCAAATGGAATTTCTGTGATAGGCTGGTGACAAGACTTGGAGCATCAGTCTGTCCCAGTTGGGCACAGTGAAGAAACACTTGAATAAAACTACATTTATGGGTATCATCTTGACCTACCAAGCCTGGCTATCTATGCATATGTAAGCAAAACGAGAGCAAAGGTAACCAGCACTACAGAATAATGTGGACTATCTCCCTAGAAAATTTTGTGCTTTTATTAGGTCTTAGGAGGAAATTGGGGAGGATTGTTATAAACAAAAATTCTTGGGAGAAAAATAAGAGTTTGAAGTTGTGGTGGTTTCTCACTGGCTGCAAGAGGTGGTTAGTACATTGTTGCTGGGGGCAGGGAGGGACCTTGCTTTTCTTAAAAGCAAGAGATGTAATTCCTGTGTGCACAATACCTTCCTTGTCAAGACAATTCTTATCTTCCTTCTTCCTGATGGTTAGGCAGGCTGCAAGAGAGGTACATGCATGTGTGAAGGCTCCCCCTTCAGGGGTTCTGATTTCATTTTAAATGAAGTTTCCTTAATTTATTTTCCCAGTTGGTATCCAAGCAGAGAGAAATGAATCAAATTCTTTCCTCATTGATTGCCTGCAAATTCTAACCATCTTGTCTTTGGGATTGAAAATATATTCAGACTCCAAGAATTTAATATTTTTTTATTGAAGTTTTGTTGATATACAATCTCATATTGGTTTAAAGTATATAATGCAGGAGTTCAAGTTACCCATATTATTAAATCCTTATTCCAGCTAGTGCAGTTACTATCTGTCAACATAGGAAGATGTTACAGAATCATTGACTATATTCTTCTTGCTGTATTACCATCCCTGTAACCAATATATATTGTGATTGAGAATTTTTGTGCCCCTTTATCCCCCTTGCCCTTCCCACCCACCCATCCTGACCCTTCCCCCATGGTAATCACCAGTCACTTCTCAGTGTCTACTCAAGAGTCTACTGCTCTTTTGTTCATTTTGCTTTGTTTTGTTTTTGGATTCTACAAATAAGTGAAATCATATGGTATTTGTCTTTATCTGCCTGGCTTATTTCACTTAGCATAATACCCTCTAGGTCCATCCATGTTGTTGCAAATAGCAGGATTTCTTTCTACCTTATGGCTATATAATATTCCATTGTGTATATAATATATATATATATATATATTATATACACCACATCTTCTTTACCCAGTCATCCACTTACTGATGAACACTTAGGTTGCTTCCATAACTTGGCTGTTGTAAATGATGCAGTGATAAACATATGGGTGCATTTATCTTTTTGTTTTTTTTTTGTTTTTTTTTTTGTTTTTTTGTTTTTTTTAATAATTATTTTTTATTGAAGGGTAGTTGACGCACAGTATTACATTAGATTAGTTTCAAGTGTACAACACAGTGATAAAACATTTATATACATAATTCTAGGTTCCAGCTATCACCCTACCAAGCTGTTACAATATCTTGACTATATTCCTTATGCTATACATTACATCCCGGTTACTTATTTATTTTACCATTGGAAGTCTGTCCTTTTTTTTTTTTTTTTTTTTTTTTTTGTGAGGGCATCTCTCATATTTATTAATCAAATGGTTGTTAACGACAATAAAATTCTGTATAGGGGAGTCAATGCTCAATGCACAATCATTAATCCACCCCAAGCCTAATTTTCATCAGTCTCCAATCTTCTGAGGCATAACAAACAAGTTCTTACATGGAGTACAAATTCTTACATAGTGAATAAGTTACATGGTGAACAGTACAAGGGCAGTCATCACAGAAACTTTTGGTTTTGCTCATGCTTTATGAACTCTAAACAGTCAGTTCAAATATGAATACTCACTTGGTTTTTATACTTGATTTATATGTGGATACCACATTTCTCTCTTTATTATTATTATTTTTAATAAAATGCTGAAGTGGTAGGTAGATACAAGATAAAGGTAGAAAACATAGTTTAGTGTTGTAAGAGAGCAAATGTAGATGATCAGGTGTGTGCCTGTAGACTATGTGTTAATCCAAGCTAGACAAGGGCAATAAAACATCCACGTATGCAGAAGATTTCTCTAAGAACAGGGGGGTGAGGTTCTAGCATTTATCTTTTTGAATCAGGGATTTTGTTTTCTTGGGTAAATTCCTAGAAGTAGAATTACTGGGTCATATGGTATTTCTATTTTTAGTTTTTCGAGGAACCCCCATACTGCTTTCCATAGTGGCTTCACCAATTTGCATTCCCACCAACAGTGTTGGAGGGTTTCCTTTTCTCCACATCCTCACCAACACTTGTTATTTCTTGTCTTTTGGATAGTGGCCATTTTAACTTGTGTGAGGTGATATTGTGGTTTTGATTTGCATTTCCCTGATGTGTGGAGCATCTTTTCATGTGCCTATTGGCCATCTGTATTTCTTTTTTGGAGAAATGTCTGTTCAGGTCCTTTGCCCATTTTTTTTTTTTTTTTAGATAATTATTTTTTATTGAAGGGTAGTTGACACACAGTATTACATTACATTAGTTTCAGGTGTACAACACAGTGATTCAACATTTATATACATGATAATTCTAAGTACCAGCTATCACCATACCAAGTTGTTACAATATTTTGACTATATTCCTTATGCTATACATTACATCCCGGTTGCTTATTTATTTTACAATTGGAAGTGTGTACTTTTTCTTGGTTGTTGTTGTTAGGGCATCTCTCATATTTATTGATCAAATGGTTGTTAACAACAATAAAATTCTGTATAGGGGAGTCAATGCTCAATGCACAATCATTAATCCACCCCAAGCCTAATTTTCGTCAGTCTCCAATCTTCTGAAGCATAACGAACAAGTTCTTACATGGAGAACAAATTCTTACATAGTGAATAAGTTACATGGTGAACAGTACAAGGGCAGTCATCACAGAAACTTTTGGTTTTGCTCATGCATTATGAACTATAAACAGTCAGTTCAAATATGAATACACATTTGATTTTTATACTTGATTTATATGTGGATACCACATTTCTCTCTTTATTATTTTTAATAAGATGCTGAAGTGGTAGGTAGATACAACATAAAGGTAGAAAACATAGTTTAGTGTTGTAAGAGAGCAAATGTAGATGTTCAGGTGTGTGCCTGTAGACTATGTGTTAATCCAAGCTAGACAAGGGCAATAAAACATCCACATATCCTTTGCCCATTTTTTAATGGGGTTATTGTTTTTTGGGGCATATGAGTTCTTCATATATTTTATATGTTCTGCTGATGGTGTCCTTTGCAGTACAGAAAATTTTTAGTTTGATGTAGTCCAACTTGCTCATTTTTTATTTTGTTTCCCTTGCCCAAGGAGATGTGTCCAGGAAAAACTTGCTCATGCTTATGTTCAGGAGATTTTGGCCTATGTTTTCTTCTAAGAGCTTTATGATTTTGTGTCTTACTTTAAGTCTTTAATCCATTTTGAGTTTACTTTTGTGTATGGAGTTAGACAGTAATTCAGTTTCATTCTCTTGCATGTAGCTGTCCAGTTTTCCCAACACCAATTATTGAAGAGGCTGTCTTTTTCTCATTGTGTATTCATGGCTCCTTTATCATACATTAATTGACCACATATGTGTGAGTTTATGTCAGGGCACTCTATTTTGTCCCATTGATCTATGGGTCTGTTCTTGTGCCAGTACCACATTGTTTTGATTACTGTAGCTTTGTAGTATAGCCTGAAGTCAGGGAATGTAATATCCCTAGTTTTGTTTTCTTTTCCTCAGGATTTTTTTGGCTATTTGGAGTCTTTTGTGGTTCCATGTGAATTTTAGGTTATTTGGTCTAGTTCATTGAAAAATGCTGTTGGTATTTTGATAGGGATTGTATTGAATCTGTAGGTTGCTTTTGGCAGCATGGCCATTTCGACAATATTAATTCTTCCTATCCATGGGCAGGGAATGTTTTTCCATTTATTGGTGACTTCTTTAATTTCTCTCATGAATGTCTTATTGTTTTCAGAGTACATGTCTTTTACCTCCTTAGTTAGGTTTATTCCTAGGTATTTTATTCTTTTTGATGCAATTGTAAATGGAAGCATTTTCCTGATATTTCTTTCTGCTAGTTCATCATTAGTATATAGGAATGCAACAGATTTCTGTGTATTAATTTTTTATCCTGCAACTTTGCTGAATTCAATTATTAGTTCTAGTTAGTTTTGGGGTGGATTCTTTAGGGTTTTTAATGTGCAATATCATGTCATCTGCAAACAGTGACAGTTTAACTTCCTCCTTACTGATATGGATGCCTTTTATTTCTTTGTGTTGTCTGATTGCCTTGGCTAGGACCTCCAGTACTATGTTGAATAAAAGTGGGGAGAGTGGACATCCTTGTCTTGTTCCCAATCTTAGAGGAAAAGCTTTTTTGAGAATGATGTTAGCTGTGGGTTTGTTGTATATGGCCTTTATTATGTTGAGGTACTTGCCCTCTGCACCCATTTTGTTGAGTTTTTATTATGAATGGATGTTGAATTTTGTCAAATGCCTTTTCAGCATTGTGATGATCATGTGGTTTTTATCCTTCTTTATGTTATGTGGTGTATGATGTTGATTGATTTGTGAGTATTGTACCATCCTGGCATCACTGTAATAACTCTCACTTGGTTGTGATGGCTGATCCTTTTGATGTATTTTTCAGTCTGGTTTGCTAATATTTTGTTGAGTATTTTTGCATCTATGTTCACCAGGGATATTGGTGTAAAATTTTCTTTTTGTAGTGTCTTTGTCTGGTTTTGGTAGTAGAGTGATGCTTGCCTCATAGAATGAGTTTGGAATTATTCCCTCCTCTTCTAGCTTTGGTACTTTAAGAATGATGGGTATTAGCTCTTCTTTAAGTGTTTGGTAGAATTCAGCTGTGAAGCCATCCAGACTCAAAGAATTTAAATACTTTTTTCATGGGGCCACATCTGTGTATCACTCATTTCATCTACATTCTACTGGAAGTCCATGTCTCTAAGATGTTTTTTTCCTAGAGAAATGGTGAGCAACAGGAGTGAGTTGCTGGCAAGTCACTTCATATCTCCTAGTGTTGTTTCTAGCACTTTCATGTCTCTGGTTGTGCAGCTTTTTGATTGGTTTCTACTGAAGACTTAACTGCTTCTAAATTGCTTCCATATTTTGTAGACTGTAGTCTGTAAATATTTAATTTATAAGGCACATGCATATGAACCCAGTGAAAAACCATGCATCTAAGTAGCTTAAGTAAAAATACCCTATTTAAAGGCACTGTCAACACAGGGTAGAATTTTCAAATGCAACTGAAGAGAACAGCATTGCTTTTCCAGAAGCGCTCCTTTTATAGAAGGTCACCAGTGTTTCCACACCAGTGTCTTCTCATGTTGCATACATCTCCTGCCTCCTAATTGAAATTCAACAGAGCTAAGTCTTCATTTGAAAGTAATGAGTAATGTAAATTTGAAAGTAAATTAAGTAATGAGATATGGAATAAACTCATAAATTAGTGTTTTGAAAGAAAGAGAGACAGTCCATGGCTCAGAGTGCTTAATTCAACTTCCATGGCTTTGGTCAGTGGCCATTCTTCCTCTTTCTTTCTTTTCTTTTTAAATTGCCATTAGCCCTTTTATTTTTTTCAGTACTTCACTATGCTGTTCTTAGTTACTTACATACATAACACAAACATATTCTCTGCAATGCACAGTCTAGAAAAAAGGAATTATTGTTACTTGTCAACTAGTATCCAATTAGGGCATTTGATTAAATAAATACCTCATATACTCAATTCCAGAAGAAGCCTGGTGAGTCTTTAGCTTGCATAAAAGCATTCATTTCAGAAAAGCTGCAGTCATAGAAATACTTTCCATACTCAGAATTCACTTAATTTTTTTCTCTGACTAGTAAAATTCATTCTACTTAGCCAATATCACAGTGATGAAAAACCAAACTTTGACAATTGATATAGATCATACAGAGGAAGTAAGTGTGGGAGAAAAAAAACCTAGAAACATTGGATTCTTACTTTTGAGTGTCTATAATGAAAATACTTGTTACTTTTAAACCAGCAGGATTTTGGGTTCCTAGAATGCCAATGGCAGGTTGGTGAAATCCATAATGATTTGCCAGGTATTGCCCTTGGAGAAACTGAGACCAAAACTTTCTATAGGTAAGACTCTACTGGTATGCATTATGTAAAAGATGCCATGATCTGGACCACCCACCTTTAAAAGGGGTGGGAATGTGTTGGAAATCTGTCTTCTTTCCACAGTTATATTTCTTGGTTTTCAATTTTCCATTGAATTATAGGGACTTTGTCACTCAGAAGAGTCACTCTATGAGATCTCATTGGAGACCTTTCTTCCCTCTGAGGAGGGTGCATTGCTGGGCCTCTCCAAACTCTTGTACCTAGTGTGTTTCCACTGCCAATAAAAATGCCCATCTGTAATCTGGATAGATTTTCAAATGCATATACATGACTGTCAGCACTGGGATTTGGACTTAACTCAGTTTGAGTAAACATTATACTATGTAGAAGTCTAGAAATTATATATTTTCCCAAAGGCTTGTGGAGAAAAGACTGATCTTAATGAACCTTCCAATCCAACCTTTCACTTAATTGCTGACAGAATTGACCAAACCGAGATGGTAAGTCCATTAAGGTAGAGACATCATTTCTGCTTTTTCCAAGGCTGTACCATGCCTAGTGACATAATCATATTAGCCAAGAGCCAAGAGCCAGACCCTCATTTACATCAGGGCATTGGAATCCCTCTGGCAGTCCTGAAAACAGAGCTGAAAGTCATTCAAATTGCTTTGTTACTGCAGCACACACAGCTCCCATTTAAAGTTTTGCTTCTTTACAGTCTTGATAGTTTTTAAAAAAAACTATCACAGGTATTATCACACTAATGATTTATTATCACATGATAATGCTGATGGTCTTTAAAAAAAAAACAGGAGGCACGTCATAGCTAAACAGTTTTATTGGCTTTTTGTGAAATAAAAACACAAAACAAACCACCATGGTTAAAGGCCATAATCAGCATCAACCAAATGAACCAGCCACTTGGTTACAGTAGCTGATAACAAACACTAGTGGATATTATTGCTTATACCTCAGGTTCACTTATATGTCCATTACATTTTGGCAAGATTACAGTAACAATCGCATGGGAGCTTTGGTTGTATAAATTCAACTCTGACTACCACTGAAAACTCAGCTTCTACCTTTTTTATGATGAGAAATATGCCAATTCTTCCTGAGTGTTGAGATTTATTCTCTCATTCTGTCTCTTTTCTCCTTCCATTAATGATTTACAACCTGACTGACCAAAAATTAAAGTAGGTGCATTTACAACCACCCACCCCTAATCTATGGCCCCCTCCTTTGTCATGAGGGAGGGTGCATTGCTGGGCCTCTACAAACTCCTGTATCTGTTGTGTACCCACTGCCAATAAACATGCCCATCTGCAATCCTGATAAATTTTCAAATGCACATATATGACTATCAACATTGGGATTTGGACTCAACTGTCTTTTTTCCAACTTCTGAAAGCAAGGAAAGACAATTAACAGCCTTTAGCTTCAGTAAGTTGACCTCCCAACAGAATAAGCCCTGCCCCGCCATACAACATCCCATAGCAGGTATGGAACTGTGACCTTAAAATGCTCTGTATAAGTGCTGCAACATTTTAATTTACAGAGAAGCAATGACTGACTGCCTCTCAAAAGCTCCCCTGCTCAACACTTCCTATTTTAACACTGAAAACTCAGAATGACAAAGGGTCAGAACTAACTCACAATAGCACCATTTCCTAGACTCTTGGAAAAAGATTCCTGTCTGCGTTGGAGAATGCAGGGGGCCTAGACTACCCAGCCTCCAGCTTTGCGCTTTCACAGGCCCTGGCTGAATTTCAGCAGGGCTGGGTGGTCTGCCTTAACCTATTTCTGCAGCGTCATAAATTTTCCCTGGGAAGAGTTAAAAATACGTGTCTTAGAAAGAGAAGTTGGCTGCAGGTGAGAGACCTGAGGAAGCCAATTTTGGGTTGTGAGATGTGACACGCCTATAGACAGTGGGACAAGTCCGGGGGACCTTTTCCCTTGCCCATCTCAGTTCAAGTTCAGCAGAGAATCTGCATGTAGAAGCACGGCAAGATCAAGGAATACTGAGAGATATAAACCCTAATGCAGCAATCCAAACACCAATGCTTTACGGTATCTTTTGTATTCAGGTCCACCAGTGAGTTTGCCCTGATAATGCTGGGATTTAATAAGCCCTTCTAGTGATTATAAAGATTATTCTCTTGAATCTAGACATTTTAGACAACAGAAGATTTGATATCACTATATTTTACATGGCACATATAACCATATAATTACTAGCACTTACACCTCAAATATTTTAAATACACATTCTTGGAGTTGACTTGGTAATTATACCGATGTTATTTGGCATAACAAAGATTAAACGGTCTCTAACTTGCACTTAGGGGAATTTCATTCCAACCCTTTACTTCACAACAAAAGGATAACCCTCTAATTATGAAATAATGCGTGGTGGTCATGTGGGCAGAGAGAATCACAGGGTGACTTCATCGTTAATTTGTGGCCTGTAAAATAAAGTAATACACAGTATTTTCATTTTAATAAAATACAAGAGACCATATAAAAATATTTTCCAATTTGGAATTTGAAACATCAAAGTTGGATTTTTTTTTCCTTTGTATAAAAAGAAACAAGGTAATGGACAAAATTTTATTTAGCCTTCTAACAAAAAATGTAAGTTTAAGGAATGCAGTGAGCATCAACTTCCCTTTTTGTCCAGGCGCATTGATGGGGATTGTGCTTTGATCCCAACAAAGATAAATGCACAAATGTGGAGGAAGATCAGTGCCTGAAACCTGAACTACGACTTATTTCTAATAATAAGACTAATTTACAGTAGTGCTTTTAAAAGTGGTGGGTCAGATTACTGGGTTTTTCCTCTTCCTCCTCAGGCGACTGCTGGAGATGAATTCCAGAAGCACCACTTTCGTCTTGAGTGATGTTTATTCAGTGCAATATCTTCCTTCTCTCGTTCCCTTTTCACACGCTGGTAGTGGTCCTCTTCCTTCAGGTACCACACGGGGGGCCAGCGGTGCCGCTCAAAGTATTCCTGGTTGTCTGGTGAAGGAAAGATGTGGGTGATGATACCTGCTGTTTGCCGCTCCTATATGCCCGGTTCTGTGCTTAATGCTTCTTCTATATGATTATCTCATGTTATCTTCTCAACAACCCAATGTTCAGGGACTATGAGTAGGAACATTTGCAGATTGTGACACTAAACCTTGAGACAATCACTTGCCTAAAGTCATGTGGCTGGGCACAGGGAATTGGAACCCGGGACCACTTGAGTTCAGAGAGTGAGCTTGCTCCCAAGCATGCCTGCCTGTACAAGGGTGGGCCAACCGCCTTCGCATGCTCAGCAGCAGGGCACCCTGAGGCCCATTCACCCAAGTCCCCCAAGCATAAGGTTCTCCAAAGAGAATTCCCAACCTACAATTCCTGCATCATGTTACACCGGCCATTGACAAGAATTCTCCCTGAGCTGCCTTCTCAAGGGCACAGAGGGGAAACACCTGAGTCGGAGGTGATGAGAATTGGGCAAATGGGGACCCCAGAGTCTCACCTGCAGATTTCGATTTGATTTCCTTGCGGAACTTGGAACAAACACTGTTGTAGTTGGTGCAGATATGGTGCAAACACCAGGCGGCCAACTGGTGGGCATTGTGAAACTGCAGGGAAGTGATCAGAAGGGGGTCAGACTCTGTTTTCTAAAGTGGGGCTACAAAAAGATAGGAAGCCATTGTAGGGGTGAAAGAAAGAAAGGGCCTGTGTGACTAATTCCATAAACCTCTTGTTTGGCTACAGTGTTTTGACTTTGGCTATGGTTCCGGCGCCAGCCAAGTATATATAGCATTTGGCACACCCCTCTCTTATCCCATGTGATAGGTGTGCCAAAATAGGCACTGTATCAGATCAGGAGTTTAGAGTATGCCTTGCCCTCCCATCCTCCCCTGCCACCTGGCTGCCTAGTGATACATGACGGTGGCTTCCGGAAGGCACCAGCCAACAGCAGAAAGCAGCGACATCATCTCTGTTTAAGGAAGCCTTGGCAACAGAATATTCCGGGTCGCATGTCTGAGCTCAGCTTGCTGGGGCCAGAGATCTGAAAGAGGAGACTGTGGAATGCGTGACTGTCCTGTACCTGTCCTTTGGTTGCATAAGGAGAGCAGTCAGAGTGGGCGGGGCGGGAGGGATCCTGGCACTCCACCTCTCCTTTCTGAGCAGATGCTCAGGGAGGAGGCAGCTGAGGTAGCTGTCACTGAAAAAGCCCTGACGCTCAAAAATCGTCTCCCCACTCTCTCCCCGAATTTGGCAGGGCTTCCCCATCCCTCATTCTTTCTGCTCATGCCCTTCTCAAATATCCATTCTGTTTGTTGCTCTTGAAGTTTCTTTGATCAGTTGAAACCCTGTAACCTACAGTGTGCTTCCTCTGGGGTCCACACCTCCACTGTGAACAAAACTCAATGGAAAAGCCAAAGTCCTCAGAAAGTAACTCAAGAAACTCTCTGCAAACCACAACTTCAGTGTCATGGATAAGTTTAGCTGGTGCTTCCAACTTCTCATGATACTAGATTTCTTTCTGAAAGTAAGATTAGGGTAGTGATGTACTGGAGTTGGCCTGGACCTGCCCAAGAGAGTCAGTTGTGTGTATTGCTTCCCTACTCTGAGTTCAGTGGTTTCTTATTGTTAAAATTGACCAGGTGGGAGTATTTACACCATGGAGATTGGAAAAATGTAACACATCAGGGTCCCAGTTGTCTCAAGCTATTGTTAAATATTTACTAGCACACCGCAGGGCTAGGGCCTAAGATATGGGAGCCTCCATCCTAAATTCTTCCTGTCAAGTCCTGTCAGGGCTTAACAGTGATGGTATTATTTCCTTGTAGGGTGTATGTGTAGATTGGATTAGGGGAGGGGACAGGGCAGGGACACAGAGCAAACAGACACAACTGCAAATCCTTCCCTCAAGTGAACCAGCCTTAAAAGAAACTGAATCATTTCATTTTTTCTCTAGAAGAACATTTACTGGAAAGAGCACAGGTCATAAACAGGCCTCCTACCACCCCCCAGGCCTGTTTCAAAAGACCCCAAACTCCAAGTGTGGACAACCAATTGGGAGCTTGCTGTTCCTACTGCAATTGATGTCTGTTCCTGGTTTTGACTATACCCTCCATTAGGTTCTTTTTCACGTTGGATTTCAATAATTTGTGCTTATGTCTATTTCTGTTACTTGCCTATGTTTGCCTCAAGGGTAGAGAATCTACCTGTCCTTTTGAGTATCTATATGTCCTTTTGTCTAGGGTGGTGCCTGGTGCATGGGGAGAAAATACTAAATACTTGTTGACTGTTAAGTCAGAGTGAGTCGGTTGCCATAAAGCCCTATTCCACCTTTTCCTCTTTTGAATTGGTATTGTTTCCTATGGCCACAGTTGGAATGGCAACTTGGCCTGCGCATGCCTCCCTCCTCTTCCTGAAACCACCTCCTCTTCATTGAATGAGAAATATTGACTTAAGTTCCTTGATCTAAGTCTTAGTAAAACACTGACCTGAGAGAGGGAACAAAAAAAGCCAAAACCAGTAGGCTGAAGAAAGGACTGAAGAACTTTTTCTTAGTTTCTTCAGAGTATAAACTCATTGTCAATAATAAGTCTATGCCAGGAACTAGACATTCTTGCATATGTGCTTTGCATTATGAGAGGGCTTCCACTCTTCAATGCTCTTTCTTGAATATTCTCTCCCACTTGATTCTCAGAATTATCTGTAAGGTTGATAGGGTGTGAATTATCAGTCCCATTTCTTACAGATGAGGAAACTGAGGTAGAGTTTAGCTTTGTGCCTTGAGGCAGTTATTCGTGACAAAGCTAAGGTTGGACTAGGTACCCTCTCTAGGAGAAGTATGCAAGTGTATATTGGGATTATGGAATCACAAAATCAATGTTAACAGCTACTGATTTTAGAAAACCCAAGGAGAGCTGCAGTGAGATGTAGGACATTACAGGGCTTCATGGAATTCTATAAACTATTGGATCTTGGCCAATTCATGTCCAAGAATTCAAAAAGGAAAGAGAAAACCTTCCCTTATCATGCCTAAGGTTATTCTCCCACATGTGAAGCTGGTGCCTTGGGGGACAGTGGGGCTGGCATGTGGGTGGGGTCCTTGTTGTTTTTTCAAATGAAGCCCAGCAGGATGAATGATGCATGAAGTGTAAAACTCTCAGATCTTCCCAGTGTACACAGGGGGCCTCAGTGACTCAGTGGTGACATCTTTATTTAGACAGATGCAACAGTGGAATGTTTTATCAGCATTAAATGAACTGGTTGAACGCACTTAAAGGTGAGAAGCAGGTTGTTACAAACCTGGGCCAATTCCAAATAAGAGAGCACTTCCCCATCAATGCCCACGCCACTCATGGCGGCCTTGGTCAGCTCCTGAACAGCATGTTGCTCTGGGGAAGAAAGAGAACAGAAGAAAGGTAAACCACACTCTGCAAGGCAGCTAGCTTGCTTAGAGGGTGTGGGACCATCTGAAAGGGAAGGAAGTAAGGGATGCAGCTCTGGCCACCACTGAATTGAATTCAGGGCCCATCCTGATGTGTGGCCTTTCAGTACATGGACTTCTGGCCTCCAGCCATTACACCAACAACTCTGGGGACACTTGTTCATACTTAGGAAATAGCCAGAGTCTTTCAGGCCTTCACTGTTCAGTATGGTAACTACTGGTCACAAGACTGAACTTAATTAAAATTAAATAAAATTAAAAATTCAGGTCCTTAGTCACCCTAGTCACATTTAAGTGCTCAGCAACCACATGTGCTGTGGACCACGCAGACACATTCCCATCGTGCAGAGAGCTCTACTAGACAGTGCTGCTCTAGATAGTCCAGGCCCTTCCTAGAATTTTCTAGATGGTCTAGTATCTTCCTGCTTAACAGCTTCCCCCCATTCTAATTCTGAATAATCTCTGAGAGTGGAGAGATTAACAGAGGAATGAATCCATATGGGGAATCAAAAATGTGTGTACATCTGTCTGTCTCAACAGCTGCAGGCCTCTTAGATTCTAACGGCTTGGGAGACCTATAACCAGAAGTAACAAAATCCAATTAAGAGAGCTATTTCTGCTTGGGAGCTATAGCCAAGACTTGTAAACTGAATTCAAACTGTGGTTCTGGGACTGCACTGTCTCTTGCATGCATCTGGGCTGTTGCCTGCATCTGGGCTTGACCTGTGTGGGTAGAGTTTAGGCCTGCATTTCTAGCTCCTTGATGTTGATGTATTCTTTTTTCATCTCTAGCATTGCATCTGTTCTTCTAATCCAGGACAGTGTACAGATCATGCTTACCTTCCATTCTGGAGCTACATACTTGTTAGTCGACATGCCTCTGGTCAATGTGATATCTAGATTTGAATGGCTTCTTTGGAACAACCTTCCTCAGCTGGACTGGCATAGAACTATTTGGAGCTAAATTTCTCTGAGAAGTCATTGGGCCTTTCAATTTTAGGCAATTGCAACATTTCTTGTTGTTCATTTAACATATTGGCTTGCAAAGCATTCTCACACCAGAAACTGATTTTTAAACACTATATTCTAAACAGTATACATCAAACACCATACATGATTAAAGGAGTCATCTTAGGAAGCTGTATATTAAGTAATCATAACAGTAATTACTGAATTTAATAACAGAAGTAAATATGCAGAAGTCTGTAGTACACATAAGAAGCTTTCTTTGGGTCAGTTTCTTTCATGGAGAAATCAGTCCCATATTTTCATCACCAGACTAAATATTTAAGCAAAATGCAACTACTTAAAGATTGATCACAAAGCTTGTTCAACATATTTGACTATCTAAAAAGAGTTAAATTTATCCTCAAAGGACAAATACTTGTAAAAACTATGGATAGTCAGATGGATCGGAACTCACATTTCAGAAACAGGAATTTCCCATTGCAGCCTTCTAGAGTTAGTAATTAAAAAGCTGTACACTCATTTAAATCTATAACTTTAGGTGTGTAATGGTTAAAAACAGTTTCTTAAAAAGTCAAATAGCAAGTCTTCAACTACCTCTTCCTGTCCAACTGAGAAAGAAGTAAGGAAAGGCAAAGACTTTGAGCTCCAGTTGGGCGAGTAGAAACCTGGAGTACAGAGAAAGAAATCTTTTTTCTGAAGACACTGCCAGAATGTTAAGTGCAGATATGACTGGCTGGTTTGTTCATACCTTCATTTTCACTTATTTAGTGATTCAGCATGTATTTACTGAGAACCTAATGTGCTCAGGCACTTTCCTGTGCAGGAGACAGGCTAGTGAACAAAACAGGCATCGTCTCTGCTTTCATGGTTAACAGGAGTCAACTAATGTAGCAATAAACATCCAGATTGCTAACTGACACCTCTGGGGAATGAAACTGAACATTTAAATGTAAGGAAAAGGTATTTGAATGCATATATCCTATTTAGAACTGCTTCAGCCTACCCACTGGACAAATCTAGACATGATACATAAGGTTTTGTGACGTTAAGCCAAATCTCCCTTTTTTCTTTCTCCCAAAATGATCTTGACAGTGTCAGAACATTTTCTAAACTAGCTTAAAAAAAAAAACAACACTTACATAATGCTTACTAGGTGCAAGACGCTGTTTTAAGGAGACTTTATGTACATATATATCTTACCTTGTTAATCTACATAACAACTCAGTGGTAAAATATTACCATACCATTTTAAAGAGAAAGAAAGCTGAGATGCATGGCAGTTATGTCAAGTATAAATTCATCCAGTCTGTAAAGGGTGGACTTAGGCTTGAACCCAAGCAATCTGGCTCTGTTCTGAACCATTGCCTCTTACTACCTATTGATGAAAGACTGTGTCTGAGCATACATGATGGGGAAAACACGGGCACAATAGTTTTCTTTCAAATTTTGTGGTCCACAAATGAGGCAGAGTGCAAAGGGCAGGGGCCTGAAGGGCAGGGGTCAGGTATCACTACCCTTCATAGCTGTGTCATGTAACAGGGCCTATCACAAAGTGGGTTCCTAAGAAATGTGTGTTGAATTGGGCTCTCTGATAGATTTAGTCAGTTCATATCACCCTGCATGAGATAGTCCTTTATTGGGTGATAAAAAATGTTTTATTCCCTGAAAATTTTGTTTCTGTTTAAATGTGATTTTGATAAATATGACAGACAGACATGGTATGGCGTCATGTCATCAGCCTTACCTGCAAGTGCAACCAAGTGTGGCAGGCAAAATCTGTTTGCCAAGGCAATTAATTCCAGTGGGTCCAGGTCCAAGTTAGGTGACAATTGCTTGGTATAGAGATAATCCAGTACCGCCTGCATTGACATCTTGTTTATGTTTGGGAGATATACCTGAAAAATTATTTGAAAAGCTAAATTCTGCTGAAGAAAGCAGTGAACACATTTTCAGAACATATTGTGTATAAATGACCCAATTGTGTGATTCGATATTGGCAAGTCTGGGACACCTGCTTTGAGACTGGGTGTAGAAGTTGTTCTCTATTTACAGCTTTTAAACATACAGTTTGATTTGTGGATGACAAAAGAGTGGGGCTGCCTGACAAAGCCTGATTTGGAATTTTTAAATGGCTATTTGGACATATAAATCAGACAAATGGGCTGTAAATGTATGATGACATTATGGGCTCTCTTTGCCAAGTACTTTATAATACTCTATTGTGGGGAAAGAAGTCTCCTAGCAACTGACAGGTGTTGGGGGGGTCTGCAAACCATGCTGCTGCTGACACACGCTGGAGCCCAGCTCTCTAGGATGTCAAAACAGGAGCAGCGGCCACCCTGCTGCCGCCGTGACTGCTTGGTTCCAGTGTTCTCTCAGTATATGCTAACATGATATACACACTTTAACATTTGTCCTTTGGCACAATCACGTAGATTTGGAACTACTGGAACATTACCTGTAGCATGAGATTCAGAGAATCTGGAGAAACCCTTGCCTGGGACCTCTGGGAATAGTTGGTGGGGATGGTGGATTCTTCCCTGCAGGATCCCACTAATTCCCCTCCTGACCTGTAGTTGTTGCCAATGTAAATACACGCTAGAGTTTGCCAACGAGCCAGGGAGTTTTGGGTAGCTGGGAATGGATCAAAGGGGATGTACACTGTACAGCTGCTCTCTGTTTTAGGTCCCAGACTAGCTCCAGAGATGGGCCCTGGTTTAGTATAGAATGGTGCCATTGGTATTTGCTATTTCCATGATGATGATTATAAAAATTAGCCTTAATTGAAGGCCTTTTATGCACAAGATACTGTTCTAAGCTTTCCACACACATTATCTAATTTGATCCTTATATCCTCCCTAGGAGGAAGAGGTTATTATTTGTGCCGCTTTACAGATAAGGAAATTAAAATTCAGGGAACTCAAATCCCATATTCAAGGATCCACAGCTAGGAAGTAGTGACCAAAATTTGAACAGAAGGAGTATAATTCTAAAGTCTATGTTCAGAACTACCATGTAGTACTAGAAACCCTCATGGTGAAGAAGCAAAGGTTTGGGTTATATTACAATAAAGCACCATATTTCACTAATCATTTTTAAGCATTATACTTCTAAGTTCAAAAGGAAAACAGTTATAAACTTTTTAATTCTGATATTTAGGAAATCTCTATACAGCATAGAAAGATGTATATCTATATATTATATGATTGTATCTGTACTATATATGATTACATCTATATTACATATCTAATCCCTTTCTCTCTCTACACACACACACACACACACACACACACACACACACAATTACCTCCACAGTCTACACAGGGCTCATGATCAATGCATTCCAGTGGTGTGGCTCCAGAACTGTTAAACCTTCTCGGTCATTCTCCTGCATAGCCATCTCAGAAAAGGTATATCCTTTCTGGCACTTAGAGTTTTCCCTTTATGCATCAAAGTGAAGGCCCAGAAAATTCTTAGAAATATTAAGGAAATCACTCCCACTTTCAGACAGAGTGAATGAAAACAATTATGATTCCATAAATAAGCTGAGTGGGTTAAAACCACCGGTGATTTGACAAGTGTGATCATTTCAAGTGGGTAGCACAACCTCTATAGAAGAACTTGGCAAGTAGAAACTATTACTGATATTATTTTAAAATAAGGAAGCCATTGTAACTCTTTGCTATTGCAGTGAATCTACCACTGGCTATGCCTCTGTGTATGCGCACATACATGTATGTTTATGTACATAAGCATTATCTTACACAGACAGGACTTTATTTATAGATACCCACATAAACTTGTTCCTGTATGTTATCAACACATGGCCGAACTTCACTTCTTTAGAATGGTGTTTGGATTAGTACAATTTTCTAGAAAACTGAAGGTTAGTTAAGTTATGAAATTGTAAAATTTGGGCCATCGTGAGGGTATATTCATTTTACATAGTGAAATTATATATTCAGTGAAATTACATAGCCAGTGAAAGTACATTCATTTTACAATGTGCAAAGTGCTATAAACTATGAGTGATTATAAATATAAAAAGTCCTAGAGTTTCTTGTTTTTTCTCAGAGATGAGGATGTTTGCTGTTTCTGAAAATAATGGTTTAGAGGACAGGGCAAGAAGCTGGGGCAGGCCCTGATACTCCTAATATCTTTGGAGTGTCTTGACATTTTTCATCATCCGTGACTTGTTGTTTCCATCTTGCTTAATATGATGCTAACATTTTTTGAAGTGATGGCTCATTTTGGCAAATAAAGTTAGGGACCCTTAGAAGTAATTGCAAATGAGAGTAGACTAAAAACACTTTCAGAAGATGCATTTTTTCCCTCATTGTTGATTCTTTAAAGCCTATTTCTGTGATCTCAACAGTCATAGTTAACTCTATAACTTTTATAGAACTGTAAAAAATAATATAAATGAAGCTACATAAGAAATGGAATTAAGAATTTTGAATCCTACCTGCTGGAGGTAGCTTTAAAGAAAGAAAAGAGTATGGGGAATATAGTGCTAACCTAAACAACGCCCTGTATTCCAGTTTAGTTGGTTTAAAATTTTGATTGTGATGCTCAGCTCAGACTATTAGGCTTATAATTAGAGAATGGTCTCATAGAGAATAAGAAAGCATTCAGATCCAGAGCATTGCTTACTACAACCCGGGCATGCATTTTTAATGAACCTCTTGCTGATACCTCTGGGGAGAGAATTATGCTTACTGCTACATTAAAAGTAATGAGAAAAATATATGTAAAATACAGTGTTTTCTTAAATATTAAATGACAAAAAAAGTTAAAGTAATATCAGTGGGCATATTTTATTCCTTTATGGATATGCATATGAATGCAAAAAAAAAAAAGCTGAATTTTGTGTGGTAAGTCAGATTTTCATAGGAAAACAGAGTTAAAAGTGGCCTAGAAAGAACAAATCCCAAGTGATAATATAGGTCTAAATCAATCATGGAACATTTATTGAGAGTTTATCTGAGTGTTCTTCCCTCCACATAATCATCTTTATCACACTTTGCTAGTTTAGGAAGGGAGTTGGGAACTTTTTAACTTAGGGCTTTCAGGGGACAAATATCTTTAGCCCTCATGGAATGAATTTAATAGAAATCCTTCAGGATAATTGTTACCAACATTTCCTAAGCATTTGTATGTTCTAGGCACCAAATTCAACATTTTACACATGTACTCTCACACCTTCCTTACCCTTTGAAAAAGGTTCTCTTATCTCCATTTTACAGATGAGGACACAGGTTTAGAGAGCGTTGGTCATTTGCCTGAGGTCAAGCTAAGACTAGAGCTCATAGCTACATAACTATTATAATAGTCCCCACTGGGCATAAAGACAAGGGGCAGAAAAGGGCAGAAATGTCAAGAGCTTATGGCATTCTTGATATATTGGCTCAAGGAATTTTGGCACAGACTTTCTGTTGCCTGGTGCCATGGTCTTTGTCTTTCTGAGCTGGGTTGAACCTATGCACACCTATTAGAGCCTCAGGTACAGTTCTAAGTGAAAAGTGACCTAGTCTTTCTGGGCAGGGAGTGCTAAACAGGGGGCCACCTCCAGGAGAGGCTATTAAACAACCACATATGTGGGCCGTCACCTTTGCTGCCAAGTTTATGTTTTGGTCACCTCTCCTGCACATTTTAATCTGGAGACGATTACAGTCCATTCTGGGAAGGGATAAAGGGGATTAGCATTTGTGAGGTCAGCTCTGACAGTGTCCCTTTGTGCCTGGGTTCCTGACCTTGATCAACTTCTCTGCTGGGTTAATAGCAGGCGTTCTGCAGCCCAATCAGCACACATCTCAGTGAACTGGAAAAGAAAGGGAAGCATGCCTCGGGCTTTTTATCTCTGGAGATTATTGAAGTTGGTGAAATGCTGTTTGAATGAAGTTTATTAATTGGTAGCTTACCCAAATTTTAGTGGAAGTAAGAGGGAAAGAATAGCATCAACTCATACTCAGAGCAAAATAAGACTAATGGCAGCTACCACCTATTTAAGATCAGGAGGTGCTTTGAAGTATTAACTCTTATACCTCACAACCACACTACAGGTTGTTACTGTGTTCTCCAAATGGGGAGACTGGAGCTTAGGAATGTGGTTGCTTGCCCAAGGCCACATAGCTTGTATGTGGAGGGATTTGGATTTGAGCATCACCACCCCTTCACTGGGGGGTCTCCAAGGAGCTATGATGGAGCTCTGGAACACCCCTGATGGCATGGGAAAGGCATTGTTTAGTTACAGATGAAGACCACAAGGAGAGGTCATCAGGATAATTCTTAACATCTGTTCCCCAAACAGTAGACAGCCTTTTGCTGGGATTGGTTTAGGAGCATCTGCAGTTTGTTCTGGAAGCAGGCGGGTGGCCTAGTGACCTTCTCTGCCCCAGCCATCCCAGCCATCCTTGCTAGTGATTCTAAGATTGTTTCTCTACTTAGGAATGCAAATTCAGGCTCCTGGGACACAACGGGAGAGCTGATTTCTGTTGAGAGTGTCCCCTTTGAAAAGTTAGCTATTGTTTTCTCTGTTTCATTAAAAAGTTTAGAGAGATGTTGAGATAAGCAAAACAAGCCTCTTAGGACAATAAACTTGATGGGGTGTCCCCTTGTTTTTTAAAAAAAGATGGTTGGAAAATACTGGCAAAACTCAACAGAAATGCACCTCTAAAGTTAAAAGTGCTTGAATGAAATTTTTCTCTATTTTCAACAGAGTTGGAAAAGATGAAGATACAGGGTCTCCAAGATACTGTTTGCTTTGCTCTAAGAATATCTTTCTTATTGAGATAAGGCCAGTGTGACAAGTGACCCAGCACTTCCATGGGACCATGGCACTTTTACAGATACGTTCAGAGGAGTAACTTTTTGCTCCATAACTGTTCCCCTCCAGCTAACAAACCCTTAGAGAAGACAAGTCAGGGAAGAACTGTGGAGGGTTGCCAGCTCCAGGGGACCTTGAGGGCTATCGAGTGCACCCTCATCTTGCAGATGACAAGACTGAAGCACAAGAATGTGGCTTCTTATGGTCTCCCATCTGGTTGGGGCTCAGCTGAGCCCAGGATGTAGGAGACAAGGAATTTTTTACTGTCTTGAACTTCTGGAAGACAGGCTCTGCTTCTCTTGTATGTGACTTTGATGGTCTCTTGCTTGGTCACAGTTGTTAAAAAGTATAGCTGGTCATGTTTTCATGGATAAGGAGAGCAGTGAGGATGAAAAGATGATATATGCATGTACAGCACTTAGATACTAACACATACCAAGTGAACAATAGACAGTAGCCCCCCATAATTGCAGAATTAAGGAGAGGATGACCTAACACTCAAGCACTACCCAAGGAACTCTTTCATGCAAGTGGGTAAAGAATCAAAGTCATCTGGCTCATGTTTATATATACTTTTTATAAATACACATGCACATTCATACAGATACTACTTAGGTGTTCCAGGAGGCACATACCTCACTGTTGGCACTTTCCACGAACGACCCTCCAAACATGGCAGCCATCCACCCGCAGCTGCAGATCAGCAGTGGTTTGTGGGCACGGATGGCTCCATCATCCAGCTTGAATGTCACATCTGCCCAAGGATTGAGGAAGCACAACCATGAGCTAGCCTCACAGAGTCCCACCCAAATTCATCTATCCACATCTGTCATGCTCTTTCTTCTGTATCTTTACTGATTTTGGGTCAGCCCCCACCTCTGACCCATCCAGTTCTCTCTGGGTTACCTAAGCATGCACAATTACACATGAATCACAACACAATTTCTAAGAACCATATGGTAACATAAAGGGAGGAATTATGAAAAACTTCAAACATACAGAACAGTGGGAAGAACAGTACAATGATAACTCATTTATCACTTTGTTAACATTTTGCCATGTTTGCTTTAGCTGTGTGTATGTGTATTTATGTTTCTATACATATTTACATATACATAGACATTTTTAACAGATAACATGATACTTCACTCCTAATTACTGTATCAAGAGTTTTCTAAAAATAAGAACATTTTCCTAGATAATCAAACAATTATTACCCTAAGAAAATGGCAATAACTCACTAATATCACCCATTATCTGTTTCTTATTCAAATTTATCCAGTTATCCCTAAGTTTATTTTATAGCTTTTTTTTTCTTAAAAAGAAAATCCAAATGAAGCTCCCACATTGTATTTGGTCATTATGCCTCTGCAGGAAGAAAAGGGTGATTTCATCAACTTTACTTAAAGTCCATTGTTTGATTTACTGCAGGTTTGTGACATTTCATTAACTTCTAAGATTGCTTCTAATATCATGATGGCCAATGTTGGGAGTAAATATTATCATAAGACTTAAAATTAATGAATAGACTCAATAATGAATTAATAAATATATATTACTAAATGCATATTACCATGGGAGGTATTAGGAAAGATAAAGACAAAAATAGAAGTATCCACATAAATGGAAGTCAGGAAGTCATATTTTTACAGTGAAACACACACACAGAGGACAACTGCAGAACAAAAACAGTGTAAGTGTGTAAGATAGTACAATCCTAGGTTAATAATCCATCTTGGGTAGAGGCTGCCAGTGTGCTTACGCAGTTATGTAAGGGTGCTGTGGTCAGCATATAGCATAGATGGTACGAAAAAAAGAGGCAAGATAAACAGAAGATCAGGGTAAAGGCATGTGAGAATAGAAGAGGAGAAGGAGAGGACAGATGAGGCACCCCTGCTGGGAATGAAGAAGGTGGCCCAAATCACCTCAAGGATTTCAGTGGCCACAGGACCAGAGGTCACTGGCTTTTGTCATGGCTAAGAGCTGAAGGGTCAGTGGCGAGCAGACTTGGTCAGGGAAGGGATCCTGATGGGGAGGTATAAGCACCAAGCTGACCAGCTCTGGCTCACACTCAGGGGTAACTTGACCTGCCCTTCAGAAGCATCATGATGCCAGGGTGCTTTAGGGGGCAGCTTGGGTTCAAATCCTAGCTCTACAATTTACTACCTGTATAACTATGGGCAAGTTACCTAACCTCTCTGTCCCTCAGTTTTCCTACCTGCAAAATGGAGATGAAATATTTAGCCCTTAAGTCTGATAAGAATTAAGTATATCAGTGCACATAACCTAGAAAGGTACATGGGAAACAAATGAGCACTTACACATGTAAGCAATAGTTATCCCTTCCCCTGCCCGTGTTTGATAAGCTGCAGACAAAAGGAGCGATGGCTCTGCCTTTGGACTCACTCACCCGAGAAGGTCCCTTTGCTGAGGCACTCTTTAATCCGATTGGCTTTCCTGACATGAAATGCTTTTGTAATCTCCTGGTTCATGAAGGCTTCCTTGTTCATGATGTTTTCTACCATCATCCTTAAATCGAACATCTCCAGGACCTCTGCGATCTGCGCTAGGCCCATCAAATCCTTTTCCTTTTCATCCAGTTGCCCTGTGTACAGAAACTGGAGCAGGGTCCGGAAGGGGGCCGGCTGGACTGATGAGTCCATCCTGACCACAGTGATGGGACCCAGCCGCTTTGAAATGGGATTGACTTGCATTTCTCTGTGCATGCCAACAAACCCCTTACTCCAGCCGAACAAAGTCTGCGTCTCTGGAGTCAGGTTCGCAGCTTCCAGCTCCAGAGTCTCCTGCTGGGACAGGTTCTGGCTCGAGGACTCCCACTGACTGGCCTGCGGTGTCCTCGGGGAGCCTTCCTGCCCTTCCTTGTCTGGGTCAAGGCTCACTGCCCTCCCCTCAAAATCCTTGCTCTGCTTCTCTCTCTCACCAGCTCCTTCACTCCCATTTGGGGTTTCTTCACATTCCGTTAAAAAAAGATCATAAAATTTGGAAGAGGAGGTAGCGAGGTAAATTCGGTGTGCGAAGATGTGCTCCTGGTCTTGAAGAACGAACAGGACATCGGCACACAGAGGATTGTCCAGTAAACGGGCAGCTTCATTCGTCCCCATGGAGGGACATTCTGGAACTTTGATGACTGGTGGAGGTGCTTTTGGAGGTAGGAATGGTGCCTGAAGTAAAGGCTTCTGAACTTTCTTTAAGTGGGATTTCCAGAACTGCAGGTGCCGGCGGGAAATCAGCGCTGCTCTGATTGCATTATCAAACACATCCTTGATTCCAAACTGGTCAAATACGCTTGTCTCATAGTATGGTATGCCAAGCTCCTTTGCAACCTCTCGCCCTTTTTCTGGGGGCAGAATATCCCCTCTCTTTATGGGTCTGAAATAAAATGTTAAAAAAATTAGTATCAGCCTTATTTTAGGGGGGAAAAAAGTAATTAGGGCCTATCTAAACACCTAATTGAATTATACATTTAAAATTTTATTAGGCTTTTGATAAGGTTCTTGAAAAAAATCTACCAGTCCCTAGTCATCCAAATAGAAAGGACTTAAAACTGCAGGAAAAAAAAATGCTTTCAGTGGTAACCACAACAACTGAAGTGTCAGCCATTTACTAGCTATTTGATCTTGGGCAAGTTACTTAACCTCTCTAAGCCTCAGTTTTCCCATCTGTAAAATGGGAATAATAGCAATGAGTCGCTATATCTTGAAGGACTACTGAGAGGTTTACATAAGATAACATGCTTAGCATAGTACCTGGTCCACAGTGAGTGCTTGATAAATGTTAGCTGTTACCATTCTCGCCACCACCAGCAACTTCATCTTTATCATCATTACCTTGTGCTTAAGTTTTGCTTTACGACTTTAAAATGAATCCAAATGCATTTCTCACAATAGCCCTGTGGGTGTTATTTTCATTCTATATTTTGAAGAAACTGAGGCAGAGGGTTTAAAGGGTTTGCCCAAGGTCATATTTGCAAGTTGCTGAGAAACCTCCACCAAGCAATTAGAGTCTAGAACTCCCTAGTTCTAGACTAAGAGGTTCACATCCAGAAGCACATTGAGTTTCTTCTATTAGATTTGTGGATCTTCTTTCATATCTTACCCCTTCTCTCTTCTTCTACTCCCTTCAGTCAGGCCCTCACCATTGTTGCTGGGACTAGTGCATTAGCCTTTTAACTGACTCTCCACATTTTAGCCCACAGTTTTCATTGTGGCACAAAAAATTCTTATATAACACAAGGATAAGTTAGCTGCAACTCCTTAAAAATATTTCCTCTGGTTCTACAAAGCCCATGGAATAAAGTCTATACCTTTTAGGCTGGCACACAGGTCCTTTTACAATTTAATCAAGCCTTAGGAAGCAGTATAAGCAGAATAATACTGTGATTATAGCATAATCATAGTAAGGACACAGATTCTAAAACAATAGGCAAGATGTGATCTGTTGTCACACTGTTCACAAACACTTGATTCTGAACCATACTCTTAGGAATTGATCTTCCTGTATAAATATTTGGCTTTCCAAGAAGTATGGAGGTTCTTCAAAAAACTAAAAGCAGAAATACCATATTATCCAGTAACTCTACTTCTAGGAATTTACCTGAAAAAAAACAAAATCTCTGATTTGAAAAGACATACACACCCCTATGTTTATTGCAGCACTATTTACAATAGTCAAGAAATGGAAGCAACCTAAGTGTCCATCAGTAGATGAATGGATAAAGAAGATGTGGTACATATACACAATGGAATATTATTCAGCCATAAAAATGAAAGTAATCCTGCCATTTGAGACACCATGGGTGGGTCTAGAGGGTATTATGCTCAGTGAAATAACTCAGGTGGAGAAAGACAAATACTATATGATTTCCCCTATTTGTGGAGTATAAAAACAAAAAGTGAACAAAATAGCAATAGACTCACAGACACTGAGAAATGACTGGTGGTTACCATGGGGGAGGGGTTGGGGTGAGGGGTAGGGTGGGTGAGAGATGAAGAGGCACAAAAATTTCAATAATAATATAAGTTGGTCACTGGGATGGAAGTGCAGCACATAGAATATAGTCAATGGTTTTGTAACATCTTTGTGTGTTGACAGTAACTGCACTAGTTGGGGTTAGGATTTAATAATGCGGTAACTGTTGAATTACTGTGTTGTATACTTGAAACCAATGTAAGATTGTGTATCAATGATAAAATACAGTTAAAAATTTAAAAAAATATATATTTGGCTTTCTAGATCAAAGGTAATGTGTGTGACAGGAAGGCCTAGATGGGAAAAGAAGACACACTGTTGGGTGTTGCAGAGGTGAAGGGAAGTGTGGGGAAGAAGGTTTAACTTTGAAGTTTGCCACTGTGGGCATTTTGGGCTCCTTCCTTATTCCTGGGACTGACGTGAAAATCAGTAACTGATGAAACTCTTCAGGACTTAGCTCATATGCCACCTCCATGAAATCTCAGAACTGCTCTGTAGAAGTAACTGTCCCCTCTGCTGTCCTCAAGAGCTCTGTAACTCTCCTTCAGTCCTCCACACCCACCATTGTGAGGCTCAGGTTATTTTAATCTATTCTTTTACGTGGCAAGCTCTGGGCACTGGGTCAGTCTCTTATTCACCGTGAGTCCTCTTTCCCTCTGTGGCTTCTAATCTTCAATTCCTAGTCTATGCAGTTAAGAATAGAAGAATTGTGAAAGCAGAATGTGAAAAGTTTTTTGGCAATTTCTCCCAAATGCACCAAAAATATCAGAAATTGTTTAAAGAAAGTACCATTTACTTTTGTTGTCAGAGCGTACAAAGTTGTATCCGTATAAAAATTTTTAACAAACCTGATAGGCAAATATCAAAGGAAGGTATTAATATCAACATTTTTGAAAAAGCTATGTTCTCCAGCAAAAAATGTTGTTAAACATAAAACAAATATAAAATTATTTTTTGTAAAGAGAATATATTGAGGGAGCACAGGTTTTTAAAAACTCCCATTTCCCCCCCAGATTGGTATCCACATTTTATATAGAGTGAAATAAATCCAAATTGATTTTTAAATTTGTAACACTTAAAAAATATAACCACAGAAGACATTTAAAGAACAGTTGAGTGCACCTATAGCATATGATTTTTTTAAACGGGACACTGTTAGCTTGGGAATTAAATATTCTCAGAGGTTGAATTGAGGAAAATGAAAAGATTGAAAACACTTGGATATGCGTATTTGTATGAATCTGATGTTCCTGGGGCCAAGCGTTGTGGCCAATCATTCTGAATGTTAGTTAACTCTATTTATAATAATGATAATTCCAAGAATGCCGTTATTATGAGTAGGTAACATTGAAAAATTAAAAAAAATTTTATTGAAGTATCTTTGACATATAATCTTGTATTGGTGTCAAATACACAACACAGTGGTTAAATAGTTACCCATATGTAGGTAACATTTTGCTTAACACTTTACTGATTTCGAAGCACTTTTATACAGACCATGTCACAATTAGAGAATTCACTTCAAGCACTGGCCAACCATTTTACAAAAATGGGTTCCTACCTAAAAGGTGATGGTGAGCTCACGAGAAGGGTCAGGATATGCCCCCTGATGATTAACGAGCTAATTTAAAGCCTATGGCTGATTGACGGAGTCCCAGAACCATTGAAGAACACCACCTTAGGCTACAGAGACATCTGTTACCTCTAAATTTTAATTTGGCCAGCACAGTGAAACACCGAGTCCCTTGGCTTACCTCGCTAAAGGGCGTCTGGCTCGATTAACAGCTTCCAGATCAGCATAGCGGAGATCTAGCTGGCAGCCAACTAGAACAACAGGTGTTCGAGGGCAAAAGTGCTTGATTTCTTGATACCACATGGTTTTCACATGATTTAGGGAATTGGGATTAGCGATTGAAAAACAGAGGACCACAACATCGGACCTAAAAGGAGATCACACAATCAGCTGTAACGCCTTTTGACTTTTTTCCCCCTATTATTATGGTTGCCCCCTTCCCCATCCACCTAATGCCATACCATAACACGATTAAAGAAGAAGATCAGATACTAAAATACATCTCGGAGTCATGCAAACAGCAATAAGCCCCCACATTCCAGCGCCAACACAGCCTGAGTTCATTTCCATACTGCCCTGCAGAATGCCGATGCATTGAAAAGTTTCCAGTGAAGTTACTTCAGAATGTAGATGGCTACCCAAACTTGACTCAGTCCTGGAACCACAACATGCTGAACTATTTCTGTTCATCACAAGAAATAGTTTCAAAATAAAAAAAATAATAAAAACTACCTTGTACTAGTCTAAACATAAAGGTGATGATGACTCAACCCGATGGGATAAAGCAAACACTCTAAACATTACTGCAGATGTAATAGGTATTTGCTGTGCAGGGCCGGCAAATACACAGAAGGATTCTGCCCTTCTTCCCACTTAAGCACATATGTAGAGAGCACAACCACTTATCTGTTTCCAAAAAGAAAAAGTCCTTATGTTGCAGGAATTCTGACTACGAGGTGTAAGGCAAGAAGGTAGTATTTAACATAAAACTAGCGAGAATTACATGGATGGCTAATAAGATGTTGGAAGCAGATTTCTCAAATGTTATATATGACATCTAGCAGGTATATGGGGAAAAGAAAAATTGCTTTACAGTCAATTTTGACATAGGATCTTCCATTTTTACATAACAACTTACCATTCTGGAAGCCAAAGAACTGTTTCACAAAGCAGTTGTTCAATTATGGTGTTTGACAGCTGCTAAGAGGTATCTTTAATAAGAATTATAAACCATCATTCCAGGTTAAAATATGCTGAATGATGACTTTGAAAACATTGAGGCAGAAGAATATAAAGAACAGGAAATGTTATGCCCAAGGATTCAAGGCTGTCTTGCAGCTAAATTCAGAAATAAACTCTTACAATTTTATTAGATGTTGATTTATTGTCTTTATTGTTTATGTAATGAGAAGAATCAAGTCAATGAATCAAAACACCTTCTTTTTAAATCATTAATGAGCTTCCTCCGCTACATATCAGTGAAGACAAACAAATATATCCAGGCAGCCATAAAATTTCTAAAAATAATCATTTGCAATGCAGAAAACTGCAGGGTGCTTACATTAAATGTAATTTACAAGTTGAGTCTTTAAATTTATATCCAAGAAAAACTGCACCAGACCACAACAAATAGAATGGAAAATCCTGAGATTAAAATATTTACAAATTCTAAGAGAGGACCTAGGACTCAAAGCAGATGAATATCTTAATCTGCCAGTCTTAGATTGTCCTTGAAATAAAGATATTATCAAAGATTCTTGGACACTGGAGAATATAGTGTAAAAATATGCATGAACATAAATGAAAGGGATTCAGTCCTGTCTTTGGGATTCTGATTTAGTTAGTAGAATATTCTGTGCACAGTCTTTCTTCTAGTCAGCATAAATAATGGTACCCCGTAAAGCCAAGAATGCTTTGTATTTTACATTCTTTAGGAGCTGAGTTTTCTATTATTCATAATCCTATGTATATAGGATATCTGATGCAGCTCTGCTATAAGCTTCACCCTGATCATGAAATATAGCCACCATGAATTTTGGCACAGTGAGAATAATACAGCAATTTTTGAGGTTCAATATTGTAGAGGAAGAACTGGGGAAATGTATCCAGCACCTAAATGTGGACTAGTATGTTTATGTATAAAATGGTTCTAATTGGTGCCTTCTATTTTCATATTAAGGCACATGGCTGGAAAGGAAATATTCTCGGAGCTTAATTTATGACAGACATGTAGCTAAATGTCAATTCTATTATCTAATTTTATGAGACAGGATGTGAGGTTTTGAAATCAGAGCTAGTTTAGTTGCCAAGGTTACAGTGATAACACTCATGCCACTGATCATATACTAGTTACTATTCAGATGACCTGTAAACAAGTACAAACAGGACCGTGGGGGAGGAAAGTGGAATTTCCTGATGATAGTAGCACAATGGATCACACAATACAGGTTCCGAGGGCCCAGCTTGTATGTCGCATCAATATCTCAATGCATGAAGTGCTGTTGGAAAGTTTGAAAAATAATTAGATGCTCTGTAAATATTTTGCTTCAAAAGATGAAGAGGCTGTTATGAAAGCAACACTACCTCTGAGGCTAAAATAACTTATTAAGTCAAAATTCTATTTGTGTCTTTGGAATAAAGTTATTCTTTTTTCCATTTTTTATGCATATTTAGGTGCCATGACAATCTGTCTCCATTATTTTACATTGAAAGCAGTTCAAAAATAAGATCATATTTTAACTACCAGCTTGCTTAGCTGCTTTTGATTTAACTCTTGTTGATTCAAATACAAAGGCAAGTTAAGAAAAACATTATATACAGATTATACAGAATCCTATTCTTTAGACCTGCTGTGTGACTGTAGTACCCTAAACTGATTCTAACCCAAAGGCTGAAAATCAATGGACACAGTGATAGAGCTATAGGAAGGTGAGGTTTTGACACATTCCTCCTTATCTTCTTTTCAAAATTCCTAATTCTCAACACAACAGTATCCTCTGTGATAGAAACACCTATACAATCAAGTAACTATTTTGAGAATGCCACTTATTCCCTCCAGATTTTGAGCCATTTTTCTATCTAGTCAAAGCAAGCACAAGACCTGCAGCTAAGAATATCTCCAGCGTTAGGCAGAATTCCAAGGAACTTGAGATATTAAGTAACTTTTAATCAAAACATTCATTCCCGTGTGGAGACTGTTCAATGTCTGACACAAGCTCGTGATTAAAGATGCCATTCCTATGAAAGATAAGAAGAAAAAGGCAGGTCCTAGCATTTTTACTTCAATGGCTCTGTTACATTTTTTTACTTTGAAGAGTTGAGTTTAAAAATACTTGTAAGGGGGAGGTGTGATGAGGACATTCTCACATATTAGGCAGCAGGATTAGCCTAGAAGTGACCTCAGCGTTCCTATTTCAGCTGTAAAAAGAATCGGATAGGATTTAAATGGAGTCCTACAGCTATTTGGAGTAGAAAGCACAAGAATTTGAGAATGCAGAGGCAAAGCACAGAGCAGACAAAACTCAACTCCAGGACTTGAATATTGAGAAGGGGTACGAAGAGGTTTGGCATTTTTTTTTTGACTGTACTTACTGGCCTTATTAAAGACAACCAGGATTGCAAAGGACTTAAGAGCCAGTTGGCAACATTTATTTTTGGGAGAAAATGTGATTCCTTGTTCCTCAGGGGAAAACATCAATATAAAAGTTTCCCTAGGGTACTAATACATCAAGTAGTGCCCATGAAATAATGTTTTGGTTAGTTAAGTATAAAACCATCCAAAGTAAATCTCTGTGTTGAAACAATTGTGAATCTCGTTTCGTGGAGGGGTGGGAGATGTGAGAGAGACCATGTCATCTGGAAATGCTTGAGCTGGTAAAGCCAGTCTCAGCTGTATCTGTTTTTCTTCAGATATTAAACAAAGCATATTTTTTTCAGATATCTTTCAAGGCACTGGCCAAATGTTTGTGAAAGATGGCAAAGATATTCAGATAACATAAGGAGTGCGTGCAAAGTTAGGATCCATCTTTGTAGGAGGCTTCAAGAAAAAAAATCTGAAAAAAGTGTGTCTTACCCACATATCTTGGCCTGAACTAGACTTTAGACAGCAAATGCCACTCATGTTCTCACGGCCTGCCTTTATGCTGTCTCAAGCCTAGTCAAATACAGCAAACTTGGTGGTAAAAGCTGAGGCTGAATTGCTTTTCCAATCCGAAATCCCAGTTTCATCCTTTGATGAAGTGGTTGTACAACGGAGGGGTAATCACTGTAAAATATTTGGTGTTAGGAATGAATTTTCCCAGTTCTGTCCTATCACAAAAGTGCTCTCCCTCTTCCTAGTTTGTTTTCCCTTTTCCAGTCCCATCTACTTTTTCACTGGTGTCCAGCTAAGGAGCTTCGGGCCTGGGCATGCTTATTTGGCGAAATGAAGAAATAATTCCTAAACTATCCTTTATCTAAGAGCCTAAAAATCAGGCCAGGTTGATGGGCAATGGGAAGGTCAGCTGTGAGCGGGACAACCCAGGCCAGTGTGCCAGTCTCTTGCTGACGAGGACTCCGGGTGACCAAGAGGAAGCTTGTGTTTACCTGAGTCTTACTTGAAAGTATCTCCTTTTTAACATGTATTTTTATGCCTTTTGTTCTGTGATAAGATTCCACCTCTTTATATGTCACACTGCCTGCTACTATTTTTTTAGTAGAGACGCCCTTATCTTTTACACTGGTAGAGACCACGATCACATTTTAATGGGCACATTTTCTTTGTCAATGTGCACAAGTCCCCTTCTGGCAAAGATTCCAGTAGAAGTCCCTGACCTCTGTCTCTGGGGCTCCAAGCCTCCTTCTCTTCACTGATAACCTGGGTGGGCTCTTTACAAAAACATTTTCAGAACCATTCTTGTCAACAACACACCTTTCATGCACACAGTCTGACAGTACTATGCAAACAGATCAAAACAGCACAAAATAGCTGCGAGCATGGCAGAGAAAAGGAATATGTAATGTGGGGCTTTGGAAAATTTTGGTATGAAAGCAGCCGGTGTGTATGAGATGCGCAGGGAGCCGTTGGTGATGGTGAACACGAGCTTGGAGATGAATGGCTCTGTAAGCTCATACTCGTGAGAGATGGAAAGGCCTGTAGGGGAGCACCTGGTACGGGGTTGGGGACAACAGGGCAGTACCATGCAGTACCCTGGATGTGAGCAGAGAAATCAAGTCAATACTTTACCAATAGTAGTGAGGCTTCTTAAGTACAGATGTTATGTGGGGAAAATTGTCAAAATGCCCTGAAATATATCCAGATTTGGGAGTGATTAGCATGTGCAACTATTTCTTCCAAGCCCATAACTACATGTTTAGTAGGAAGCAACATTTTAAACCAGTTTTCCCCACCCTCCAGAAATGGGGCCAAAGCAGGCATGCTCTTAAACGTAGGAGAGTCATGTCAGCATCCCACCAATGCCACCAGACCTGAACTAGATGAAACATGAATCTTAAAAGTGGTTGATGCTAACTTCATGGTATAAATATCACAGGGGCAATGGTCTACCATAGAAGGTTGAGGATTATCTGATGGAAATAGGCTCTTTTTCACTTGAGATCCAATTTTCTATATTTAGCTATCTATGTTCCTTTTAGTATATTCTTACACCTCATACGATCATCAGAAAAAGTTGAGTGCATGTGAAATTGGGTAAAGCACGGTCATTTATTAAAAGAAATAGCTTAAGGATCTCATTTAAGTCCTGGTCAGTGGCAGCAGAAAGCAATGACATAAAGAAGGCTTGTTTAACAGGAGAAGTGAAAATCATGGTAATAAGTTTTCTTCCAGCTCCACCTCTCATTCTCATTTCTCTTTGGCTTTCCTTGAAATTAAATGGCTGAGGAACTTCCTCCTACACTGGCAATGTTTTCTCCTGAAAGCAAGACTAACTGTAGATATAAGAAAGCCTCTGTGTCAGCTAGAATGTCAGATGGGAGGTCTCTGGGACTAACCTGACTCTTTGGAACAAAGCTATGTAAAACAGCAAGATAACCCTCCCACAATAAGAAAGGGCATTTACTCAGGCCTCTCAGCAATCTTCTTTGAATAGATAAAGATACAAGGAATTTCAGGTGACTTATCTAATATCAGTAAGTACTTATTTGATCATTTCCTCAGAAATGTTAACTGACAACCTACTGTGTACCAGGTAGTTTTCTGGACTTTGGGGATATAGCAGTTAAAAGGCACAATCGCTGTCCTTGTGTCTGTCTAAACTATGCTTACATTCTAGTGGAGGAGAGAGACAATAAGCAAGAAAAAAGTGTAAAATATGTAGTGTGCTAGGGAGTGACAAGTGCTAAACAGGAAGAAAAGCAGGGAAGGGGGGCAGAAATGATTGGGGAACAGTTGCTGTTGAAATGAGGTGACTGGGGAGCAAATGACATTTCAGTAAAGACTTTAAGGAAGTGAGGGAGCTGATGTGATGATATCTGGGAGAACACTGTGAAACAGGAACAGCTGGTGCAAAGGCCCTGAGGCAGGGGCATGGCTGGGGTGTCTCCCTGAGGGCGAGGGGAAACAGGAGCAATGGGATGATGAGGTTGGGAGAAGTGTCTGGCTCTTATTTTGTGTGAACTGATAGACCATTAGGGGTTGTGTCATGATAAGACATAATTTATGTTTTAACGTGATCACTCCCCTGCTATAATGAGGAGTGACTAACTGGTGGTGGTGGTAGGACTGTTAGGGAAGAAAAGGCAGAAGGATGAAAACAGTTAACAAGTAATAATCCAGAGAGAAATAATGGTGACTTTGGCCTGGGAGCAGTGCAGATGGTGAGAAGTGGCAGTGTTCTGTGTGTCTGTGGAGGGCGGAGAAAACAGGGCTTGTTGATGGAGCAGGTGTGGGGTAGGACCAAGGGGAGTCAGGAAGGATGCTAGAGTTTTTGCAGTGAGCAATTCTTCCTTCCCTGTCACTGCTACTGACACCTTCAGTTCAGCATTTCTAACACACTTGAACTGTAATTATTGATGCTGCTGCCTTCCCCACTATGCTATGAGTTTCATCTTGAAGGATTCTGTTCCGTTTCTCTTAGTTTCTCTCCCATTGTGCACAACACAGTGTTTTTAACAAAAGAGGTCCTCCATTACTGTTCATCAAATAAGAAGGCCTTATAGATATTGGGGGATAAAAGACATAGATGCAAATCTGTCTGTAGGCTTAAAGTCTAAAAGAAATGAATATAGGCCTAAAATAAGTTAATTAGGGGATGCATTAGAGTTTTAAAGAAGAATGAAAATAGTATGTAAGTATTATGTTTGTCTTGACAATTATTGCTGAAAGACAGCCATATAATATTTCTGGTATATAGCACAGATTATTCAGTTAATATACTTTTTAAATTATTTGGATTTATCTAAAAAAATCCATTTATCCCAACTAATTGGATTCTTTCATAACAACAGAATAATAATGGACTGATGATCTCTTCTAGAAATTAGATTATCTCCAGGAGCAATGGAAATGTAAAGAAATGAGCAGGCTAATTTCAGGATTAATTCTGGGTTAGTTACACAGAGTTAAGGCTGAAGGGAACATCCTCTATTTCACGGCCATATTGTTTTTTAAAAAACATACCAGAAACAAGCAAAAAATCACTAAAATAGAAAGCTAGCTAAGGTAATAGGTTTAAAGGAGAATTTGCTAATATGCTTTATATTTCTGTAATTCAGTGCTTTTGTCCTTCTGACTATAGGATGGAGGCAGAGTTGTTTCAGAGAGAGAATAAAGTGGTGGAAGAATTTTGGAAACCTAATCAATGGCCAATATTAAAAGTTACTGATAGGACTGCTGTTGAGATTTACTGAGAAAAATATCTCTGGAAGTGTTCTGTAAACTGTAATGTACCAATTATTGTCAGACAAATATGATTATGGGTTCAAAAGTCACCTAGGATGTATCTTGCATGTTGCAGCTAATAAGAATGGTATATAGCATTCTCATCAAGAGATTTTTTCATGGGTTTACGAGCTTGTGCCCTTTATTGTATGGAATTACTGAAAGATGGTAACAGAATTACCCTTTGAAGGCGCTGCAGCATTACTCAACAGTCTCTTTCTTCCCACCACCTAGTTTAAAAGGGAAAACTGTATGGGCTGAAGTGTATTTCTTCATCAGAAGATTCCGTATAGGGACATCACACACTCAACTATATTTGACTCAACTTGTCCAGTGTGCAGTTACCAGGTGGTAACAGAAACAGGTAAAATGAAGGCAGAACAGAAGACGTTAATGCATCCAACAGCGTGTATTTTCCTTACTCTCTTTATCTGCCCCAGTGGCCTCACTGTTGGTATTTCTGTGGCCCTGTTGGGGGTCATCAGTGCTTCTTTGGGCTGAGGCACACAGGACTGTCCTCCACGGCCATGTGGCCAGTGTTTGGAAAGCAGCCAGCATCCTTCCAGGTCCTGGAACATGCAGGACCCCAGTCATCCGTCAAGCCCTGTGCTATCTCATTTGGCACTGCTGCTTCCCAAGGACAGTTTCATCCTGGGGACAGGGCTGGGTTGGGCACAGGAATCCCAGCTCTTCTGATGTTTTGTCTTCCAGTCACAACACAAGAGGCACCAATTCAGATCAGAGACAGTGGGGGACAGCAGGCCACAGGTGGTGCAGAGTATGGCACAGACCTACTCACTGCGGGCCACATGACTCGGTGGCACTGCAATCCTGTGAGTGCTAGAGTACAGAGCCCATGAATGTACACCACATTTAATTTTTTGTATTATTTGTATGCATTTAGTCTAAAGTGTTTTTGTTTGTTTTGGATGAAAGCAGTAATAATTTACCTTCATTTTTTTCTACATAACACCCTCATCTTTAGGGAAATGGATTAAAAAGATACATAATTATTTTTTGAATAATTCTTATAAAGATCTTGGAAATGATACCCAGAGGAGAAACAACCTATATTAGGGGAAGCATTAATTTTAGTACAAGTAATTCTCTGTTTAAGAATACTCATTCAAATGAGGCATTACCAAAAAAAAAGAAAAGTTAAAAATCTAAAAATTAGGGAGAAAAAGGAGGTTTTGGGATATGGCTGAGCGTAATCTTTCCTTCTTCTCCTGGCCTCATGGCCTCCTTTTTCATTTGTTGACTCATTAAGGAGGTGTGAGGCACCAGTATTTTTCATCTTCATCCTCTTTAGGTTGGTACATGATTTGTTATTCTTACTATAAAACTACAAGGATAAAATTTAACCTAGTGAAATAATTTGGAGTTTGTTATAATGATATTTCCTTGTACATACCTTAGAAGATCCTGGCATGTATGAAATCTGACCAGTAGATTCATATACTCATTCAACTAACATTTATTAAGCTCCTATTATATACCAGGCCTAGGCAATGGGGACATAGAGTAGAAGGCAAAATCCCTGCTCTAAAGACAGGAGGAGTAGGAAAAGGGAAACAGGAGAAGATGATTAAGGGAGCAATTTCCAAACAATGTGATCATGGCCATTGCTGATTCGCCCAGGCATTCTATGGGAACATGAAGGCAAAACTTCACCTGGATTCTAAAGGTGGCAGGGAGAGTGAGAAGAGTAGGGTGAGGACTTCTGAGACTTTGTGACCCTTGTTCTGAATTCTGAGAATATTAGTGGCAATTAACTAGGAGAGAATGAGTGGGGCATAATTTCTATGTGAATGTAAATACATGTTTCTAAAGGCTGCAGGGGTCATGGAACTACAAATACTTTGTTGTGTCTGAAACAAGAGATGAGGCCTGAAAGGCAGGCTGGGACTCAGTCTGCAGGAACAAACAAGGGTAGAGCTGCACCCCCATCATGAAGCTATAAAACCCAGGGAGAGGAAGCACCTGGTAACTTGACTCTGCCCCCATTTCCCAGGGGAACTGAGGACCAAATGGAGAAGGTCATTTGTATCCTCCCAGAGGTTACCAATGCACTGTCCAGTTCCAGAAGGAGCCAACTATGAAAGATAAACTTGGTACTACCTGACAGAGATGTCAACTCTCACCAGAGGACAGTGTTCTCTGTTTGGCTCTCACAGGGCACCTGGTCAAATGTATCTTCTTAGAAAAAGATACAAACATAGCCACAGCCAAAGACACAGGCCCTTGGTGAGACTATGATCCACACAGTGGAGAGCTTAGGTCTGGGAAAAGGGAACCAGATAATCTGGGGACAATTTGATAGCATCCCATTATTAGCTTTGTGATTCTAGAACAGTTTCCCATATTCAGCTATTAAGGATCTTGTCCCATTTTTTTCCCCTACGTTCACACAAATGATTTATGTTTTTAATGAGAACTAATTTTAAGCTCTATAAATAATTAAAACATATATTGTCTACCATGCAAATTTCCTCACATATCATAGACTACTTTAATTGTCCATAAAATATTTCTATTTAAAAAAAATGTATTGAGATGAAATATGCTGAACTTTGCATACTGTAAGTGTCCAATTTGGTTCGTTTTGACATATGTATGCATCCTGATACTATCATCCCAATCCAGGTAACAAAACGTTTCCATCACCCGAGTTTCCTTGCGTCCTTTTGTACATCCTGCCTCCCCCTCCATCCTCTTTCCTAAGCATCGAGTGATCTACTTTTTATCACTATGGATTAGACTGCATTTTCTAGAATTTTACAGAAATAGGATCACACAGTGTATACTCCTTTTCCCTGATTGCCTTCACTCAAAAGCTCCGTCTCTGATCTTCAAGAGATCCTCCCTTTTGCTGATGTTCAAGTTAATGCTATGGCAGTGTTTACCAAATCAAGGCCTGAGGACTGCCTGCTTTATCATCATCCAGGTACTGGCTAAAATGTGCTGATTTACCTTTTCCCAAAACAGCAGAATAACCATAATGCATAAGCATACTCAAGCATAAGAACTATTAGTTTTCCTCTAACCAATTAAGGAAACAATTATTCCTGTCCCTTGGTCCAACTGGCTGCTCTTCTTAGGTCTTTTTACAATTTTCCATAACCCAGGCAAGTCTTAGCCCTTTATGCTACAGCAGTACACAGGACTAAATATCTTTAGTACACAAGGTGTCATAATTTTCCTAGCTCCCTTTGTACCACACGTTTGGAAGTGTGGTTTGGATTACTTTTCCATAAAATACATGCACTGCCCATTTTCCTCCCTTTACTACTTTGCTCTCCATTTATAAAATTCCCCATGAAGGCCAGGCCTTGGGTAAATAGAGTGAAGTACAGTGCTTGCCTCAGGTGCAAAATTTAAAGAGGTGCCAAAAGACTCAGTAATCCACATGAACAATATATATTTAAAAAATCAACATTAAGACAAAAAAACTCCATGATGAGCAAAATAATAAAATTTTAAATCAAGTCAAGACCAGTAACAGTGATATAACCAGCCATACTGAGCCTGAGGCAGAAAGAAAAACATCAGTAATAGTGATCCTATCTTTAAAAAAATTATTGTTAATTATATTTTATACTTTATGTGAGTGCCTTTCTCACTTCACCCTAGTCCTGGCCCTGGTTCACTGCTATTTGATATGCTTCACTTCCCAACAGGCCGTTTGCCATCCTGAAATCACCATTAGAATGTTACTTCTGGCCCAGCATTTAGAATGTGCCATGGACAATAAGAGCTAATTCAAAACACTTCAGACGAATTAGTTATTTCTTACTTTTTCCCTTGCCATTAACCGCAAGTACAGCCAATCCCAGACAAACACATAAACACAGCTCACCCGTAGTCCTGAATTTTTAAAAGGGCCTCAGCCAAGCATTCAAAATGGGATGTAGTCACAGTGTATCTGATTATGTGTGCCTTCAGCGTGAAACTAGACATATCTTATCTGAACAGACACACAGAAACTATAGATCTGATTAATGTTATCGTTAAAACATGTACTGTATTTCTCATAGGAGCTAACAACATTTGAAAAAAATCCATGTGCAAGAATAATCTATGTAATAAATGAGTTACAACTGGACTGAAATATGCCCAGAAACTGTTGGGTGTAAAGAGCAAATACAGTGATTCTGCATGTTTAAGTTGAATTTTGGGGAGAAAACATGTCATATAAAGTACTGAAGATTCCTACTCATTATCAAAAAGTTCACTGAGATGTATCATTTGCTGAAAGTGAAAGGACTCATGTTTAGCTACTCCTGGAATAAAGAATTAAGTTATTAGCTAGGTATTAAGGAACTTAAGAGGAAGAATAGAATATTAGAGATGGTAATAGATGGTGAATGCTCGTCTTCAGTGTCCACATAGAACAGTATAAGAATTAGACTGGACCAGGAATAAATTTAAAGTAAGTTTGTCATCAATCATTATCATCAGCCACAAAGGCATGGTGGAAAGGGAAGAAACAGGCTTTCGAGTCAGACAGAACTAATAGGAAAAGTTCAGTTCCATTCTTTCCTTGCTGACTGACCTTGATGCCTTCCTGTGCCTGTTTGCTCAACTGTGAAATGAACCTACTTTGCAGGGTCACCACAAGAATGGAGCACTGAGCATAGGCCTGGCTCACAGGGAGCCCTGATTAAACTGCAGTTGTTGTTATCATCTCCTCCAGCACCATAGGCTTTAATAAGTGTTTGAAGGTTATCAGACCCTGACGCAGATCAACGATGGACGTTGTGAAGGAAAGGAAACAATCAAGTTTGTAGTTGTTTCTATGTGGTGTGACTACAGGAGAAGGGCGAGGGGCCCAGATGTCCTGTTGAGAGGCAGAGCCCATCCTATCTGCCCACACTTTCAGTGTCAGATACCTAAGTGTGTACATTTCATTCTTAGGATAGTTTCAGGAAAAACTCTTTCGTTGGTTGATACCCCTTTAAAAAGAGGCTCTTTTTGTGCTGAAAAAGAGCAGCTGATCACAGTCATGGTTACTATGTACAGTTTTGTTCTTGACATTTCAAAAGATGCAGAAAAGCACTTCAAAAGTTCATCCGAAGTGGACAGAAAGTAGGTGGTGGGAAGAAAGGCTCCCAGAGTTGGAGTCATTCACTCTGTACCAGAGAGGGTTTCACAGATGGCAAATGTGTGGGGTGTTAGGACCCTGACGCTTTCATTTCCATCGACTAGGACTCCTGTCAATGCTTCTTGGATGGATGATATCCTGTTCTGAAGAAAAGGGGTCAACCAGATGACCTTTTGGGATCTCTTCTACTTCTCAGCATTTGCACAAATGTGGAAGAGCAAATATATTTGCTCACCAGTGAGGGGTGGTTTTCAGTGGCAGCTTGTTTAAAATCAGGGTGAGGTAGCCTGGCACAGGAGCAAGAGTGGGAGCTGGGAGCCAGAGCTGGGTGTGAATCTGCCTCCGAAACTCACTATGTGGCAAGTTATGGTAGTAAAAGGACTCAACTCTCTACTTAATAACACGGAGATAATCTCTGCCTCCTAGGGCTGGTGAAAGGATTAACTAAAGTAACATTGGCAAAGCACCTAATATTTTGAATGGCACATTATAAGCCTTTGATAAATTGGAACTATTATTCTAGTTGGCTAAAGGATGGGTTGAGTAGTTGCCTTTAAATTATGAGAAGAGCGATGGCATTCTGGTTATATTTATACAATGGTAGGAAAATTGCATCTTCAAGTTAGCAGCTGACACCACCTTGGCCTACGAGAACCACTCTACAAACTGAGCTTGTCCACGCCCCAAAATGTTTGAGGGGGCAACTTATTAACTAACTTGGTGCTAAGAAGCAGAGGGAAGTGAATGTGAGGTCTAAGGCATTTTGGTATGAATCTGGTTTCTCTCACTGTCATCATAAGAATAAAATGAATTATTTAAAAAAGATTCTAAATACATTCCCAAGGCTGACATCACATTTCACTGACTTGTAATTCACACCAAGTATAGCAAAAACATCAGCCAAAAAACAGGTTTGCAAACCAAACTGATTATCAGACACTGTAATTAGGAATTTCCTCCTTCATGAATGATATGAAGCTAAAAATAAAGGTCATAAAGAAGTTAAACAGCTCTTGCCCAGCAATGAATTGCAGTGGTCAGAGCCCTACAGCTGAATAAAAGGAACTCCTACTACTATCAGACTTAATGTAATTTCTTGGTGCTACATCAATATAGTATTATATATTTAGCATTTACAGAAAGATGCTGGAGTCCAAGACAGGACGGCTCTGGCTTTTGTTCTTTACCAAAGAGGTGGGGGCTGTGGCAGGATGCCTGGAGGCTGTGGAGAATCAGGAAAGACAGACGAAATACCAGGTACAAACAAATATGCACATAAAGGGAGGCCCACGGAGAGCTCAGCCAGAAACACGGGAGTATTTCCTGAAGCCCCCTATGTCACTTGGAGAATCAGACTTGGCTTGGAGAGCACATCCTGTTTCCATCAAAAGGGGAATGGGTTACAGCTGATAGAACCAAACATTACAGACAAGAGAGCAGAACAATGCACTTTGAACTGATGGAATCACATGAAAGAGAGCTTATTTTTGTTTGGAGTGAACAAGAACAGGCAAGGCATGTTGTAAAACAACTCCAGATAAATTAGGAAGCTGGATGAAGCCCAGTGTAGATGCCTGTCAATACTAGATCTATGAAGGCTGTTGCACCATTAAATCAATCCTAAGTGGGAATCTCACATAGTAATGAAGCAGCTCTTATATTACCAAAACACAAGTTTTACATTGTGGGGCCAACTTAAAATTCATTATTTCAAATGCATAAACTTCAAGTGGCAATAAACCACTGAGCTATTGAGATGGCCTATCAAAGTTAAACACAGATACCTCAGTAAGCTTATCTTTAGGCCCATCATTTTCACAACACTTCTTTAGAAGTGAGGGTACAAACCACCTTTGACATGTATTGCATTCTATCTTTACTTTGCTTAAAGTCATCATTTTATTATGCTTCCTTAAAAACCATACATATTATAAATCTGACTGTATAGTACTTACAAGCATGCTCATTTATTGTTATTTTTGTGTTTGTGGAATGACTGGACAGAAGAAAAAACCAAAATGGAAACTAAGATAAGAATTAAGAATATCACAGAAAGAAAAAAAATATAAAACAGGAACTCCAAGGAGAAGAAGAGTTTCTCTGATGCTGGATATTAACTTCAAAAGCCTTTGTTACTAAAGGGCATTAAAATCAGTGCTTTACTTCCATATGTCTCTTTCTGAGTCCCCGTGAACAAACCTGTCTAAATCACAGATTCTTTCAGTATGTGAACTTCTCTGCTGGACTAGGACAAACCCTTCCAGCAGTTTATTCAGATTTTAGACCACTTGGATAAATGCCAGTACAAGTCTGTCCAGAGACTGAAGAGAGCTACTGGCTTGAAGAAATGCAGGTATTTTCAGAAATGCTTATCTCAGTACCAAGGAGTAACTCATGTACTTGGAGTATCTAACTAATCCAATCCTGTGAGGGAACATGGTGTTTGATGTGAAGGGACAACTGATCCATGAGACCTAAATTCTAAACTTGAAATGAAGTGCATTAATTTACAAGTAAGGAGTAAGAAAATCTCTTTACCTGGATTTTGATAGCTGTAATACACCCACCGAGAGAGACTTTCAGTTATGGTGACAATAAGTTGCTAAATATTTTAAGGCGCTTTAACTATGTTCCTAGTCATATTAATGTCCTTCTAGATTTACTAGAAGGATTTAACTGGATTTTTCCCTCTTTTGGATTTTCCCTGGATTTTTTTTAATTAAAATTTTTTTATTAAGGTATCATTTATATACACTCTTATGAAGATTTCACATGAGCAACATTGTGGTTACTACATTCACCTATATTATCAAGTTCTCCCCATACTCCATTGCAGTCACTGTCCTCAGCATAGTAAGATGCCACAGAGTCACTACTTGTCTTCTCTGTGTTACACTGTCTCTGTGACACCCCACACCATGTGTGCCAATCATAATGCCCCTCAATCCCCTTCTCCCTCCCTCCCTACCCGCCCTCCCCAACCCTTCCCCTTTGGTAACTGCTAGTCCCTTCTTGGAGTCTGTTTTCAAGGGATTTTTAATGAAAATAGACAATAGTGCTTCAGTTCATCTTGGAAATGTGCCTTGTGAGTGAAGGACTTCAGAGATATTTTTCTTTCTTTTTAAAAATGACCTTCAATTAACAATAGTCTTTTCAGATAACAAAGCCAAAAGCAGATAACATCAGACTCTGCTAACATGATCATGAAAAGACCAAAGAGACCTCCTGAAGTGGGGTGGCCAAGTGCTAAAGTCACTTAAAATTTCCTAACAGAAAGCAAATAAAGTATTATTCGGGAAAACAGCCATCAAAGCAGGCCCATGGCTGGAGGGCACAACAAAATCTTCCTCTAGCAAATGTCCCAGTTTAAACAGCACTGGTTGTTTAAAATAAAGGGTTTTTGGGAGGAACCAATGGCAAGGTAGACTGCTTCTTTTGACATCAGGAAACAATGTCGTTTTTTCTTTTCTCAGACACAGTGCAGAACCAACATTTTAAAGCCGTATGATGTGGGTTTTGTTGATTTATGAAGCAGCTGTGGGTTTTGGAGAGGAAATTGCACTCAAGCTCAAACCACACTGTACCAGTCTTGGTTTACCTGCCATATGCAAACCGCCTGTCTTTGTGATGATCACCAAAAGTATCCCAAAGCCTGAGAGAAACGCTCACTTCATCAACAACATCCCGGGAGCGCTCCAAGACCTGCAGGAGAGAGAGAGCATCCATGCTCAGGGTCCTTCAGGGGCTCCCCGGAGAAGGATGTCAGGGTCAGCGCCCCTCCGTGCCCACTGCACTCACTTGTATTTGGTTTTCTTATTCCATCTAAAGGACTTAAGCTAAGTCCTAATTCTCTCCCTGGAATCACATGACTCAAGCCCTCCTTGCTCGGGATACTATAGCTATACCCTCGGTTTGCATTTTCTTTGCATTCTCTTGTGGCACTAAAAACGTTAGTTTTATTTTGAATGTACAAATTACTCCTCCCCCCTTTTTAAGATGAAACTGGCAATAGCAATCATGTGCTCTTAGGATTCGAAAGAAACGCTACATCTTACCTCCTGGCAGACCCGGTACTGGTCAATCGCCCACACGGTTGGTACGTGGGTGGCCAGTAGCTGATACTGTGTTAGGGTCGTATTACATGCTCTGGCACAGATCAGACGTGTCTTCCCAACAGCGTTGTCTCCCACGACCACACACTTGATGGTTTCAACGTTGGGTCTTTCGTAGTCCATGTCAGTGTCCATTTATAAAACTCTGTAAGAGAGTGGACACCACGTTAAAGACACTGCGCTTTCCAGAGCAATCAAAGACGTGAGGGGCTCAGGCAGCTTCCCTTTGTCCAGTCACTTCTTTGGAGGAGCCTAAGCATAAGCAAGAAGTTTGGAAGTCCATACTAAGCCTAAGTGAAACTGAAGCTTTCTTTTTATATCTCACACAAGTACAAAAACACAGGATTGTTCTTTTGACTCCAAAATGGGTTATTCTGGTTAACATGTTATTTTCTCTTTGGTTTTCTTTAAACACAACCTGCCTACTGGAAATCCATGCAGGCAAGTCAGGACTGCTGGCACACATTTATAGCTAACTAGCTACTTATGTTGACCCACCATAAAGAGACTGGTTTCCTGCCAGTTTAACTTCAGACATTGGGGCATGAATTCCTTGGCAATACAAGTATCCATACCATCACAATACTCCAATGGTCCAATATCTCTCCTTTAAAAGCAGTTTGCTATAGGTTCCTAACTATCCTGGTGACTTAGAGGAGAATCAAAAGTGAAGCAGAAAGGACTACCCAACTTTAAAGAGTCAACTCAAAGCCTGAATTTTGATACATTAATAAAATTAATTTATATTTATATTTAATCATTTATACCAAATTCATAAAAGATGTTCACAGAGGAGCACCATGAAACAATATTTAAAAAATCCTCTCTGTGTTTTCATCACAAAGTCTGAAGCATGTGGCAAAGAATGACTACCAGGATGAGGAGCTACCTTTGGAATCTTCCAGAAACCACCAAAAATGGTTTAAGGAGGGTTGCTGAGTGAGGGGTCAAGAGGAAGAGGATAAGCTCCTGCCAGCTCTGCTTTCCAGGGACGGGACCCTCCACAAACTGCAGAGCTGACTGCTTCATGGGAGCAGCTGGATGGGTAACCAACCATGTAAGACTTTAAGACTTTAGTGAAATGTAATCGTCCTTTTGGGGAAGTCTATTGATGAACTGAGAAAACTGGTTAGATGGTCATCTTTAAAGAGTCGATAATGGTTTCAATGGTCATGACAGTAAAGAAACTGTTCAGAGTAGGGCTTAATCTGTAATTAGAACTCAACTGTCTAGTTCAACTAATTTGAGAGAAATGGTAATTTGGATACTATGAGATTAAGAATAGAGAAGGAGAGAGGAGGAAGAATATTAAGTAGAACGAGGGCCATCTGAACATGGAATTATCTCCTGTTACAGCATCACAAGAAATGTTAAACCCGAGGCTGGAGAACTGTTTGGCAGGAATGGGGTGGAATGATCCAAAGAACAAGTAGGTGTGTGAGGAGGTTAGGGTCTGATCTGTGTTCTACATCATGGAGAGGCTTAAAATAGACAGATATCTGTCCCCTACCTGGCCAGTGCTGATTCTGTAGGTCTTGGGTAGGAAAAGAGAGTTTTTAAGAAAATCTCTAATTCTGATAATCAACCAGCTGTGGTGACTCCTAAAACTGATCTCTTTAAAATCTGGTCTTGAAAGTCTATGGTTTTATTAGTTTCCTATTTAATATTAAAACATGGCAAAAGCATGACTTTGGCATTGGATCAGTGGCTCTTAGATACCCACCAGAGAACGTCCGGCAATGTCTGGGAATATTTTTGGGTGTCAAAGTGGGGTCAGGGGAGTGCTACTAGCTGATCGTGGATAGAGGCCGGAGATGCTGCTAAATGGACTACCAAGCACAGGACACCCCTGCAGCAAGGAATCACCCAGCTCCAAATTTTAAAGGGCTGAGGCGAGAAACCCCTGCCTTAGATGGATGTGAGTTTGAATGCTACTCTCCCCATTTCCTAGTTGTTTGACTTTGGTCAAGTGATCTGTAGTATCCGAGCCTCAGTGTCCTCATCTGTTAAGTGGGAATTTCAGTACCCATCTCCTAAGGTTGCTGAGGATTAGGGGCACTGCTGCTTCAGTCCCTGGTACAGTACCTGACACACTGATGACTTCAAAAATTACAATCATGATGCTGACGATGAACACCTTTGGATGACAATAAAGGTGAATCAGATGGAAGATCAGCATTATATACAAAATCATAAACTGAACAGTCAAAGACTTCTATAAAAAGGATGAATTTTAGTAAAACAACTAAAGGGCAATTTATTGAGAAACAAAGAACATAAATACAAAAGGGAGCATAGCTGACCGTTTGTAAAGAAGGCAGAGAAAGGTCTGGGTTGGGAGGAGGATAGAGTTAACTAATTAAGAACAGAGTTGGAAAAGTAGTCTAAAAAATTTTTTTAGGGGCATTTCTAGATTCTGGAACAAAAATAGTCATGTTATTACTGATAAGGAACTTGGTGAGTTCTGGTGATACCAACCACGAGGCAGCCTCTGTCAGAAAAACAGGTTCCATTGGAGCCTTACAACTCTGGAGCTGGAGGTACATTATTTTAAACGTCCTAAGCAGGGAAAACTTTACTTTCCCGAGAGTGAATTTTATTTTACTTTTTTAGATAGGTAAAAATCATAAAGAACCAATTCCCTAAAATTTGGGGGAATGTTTGGATTTAGTCAACACTGAGAGATGACAGAAAAAAAAAATTGGGAATTGGGTTATTGTTGGCTTGCAAACCAGCTCCTTCTCTCCAAGAGGAGTCCCCCAAATAATATGGATCATGGCAACACTGGCAGAATAGCTGTATAGCTTTCACAGAAGACTACTTTGAGGAGGACAAAAGCCCTCCTCGCTGTACATTAAGGCTATGATTACAAAAAATATCACTACTCTACTTACTTACAGACATATCTCATACATAGTCCTAGGAGGGATTTCTGTGTCAAAGGGGAGAATAACCTCCGCAGGTCCTTGAATGTCTGGCAATCTGCTTGCACCCCAAGTGACTGCTACCAGAGGTGCCGAGCCTTGCGCAAGGGACAACATGTACAGTAAAAGGCAGGGAATAATTAAATACTCATACCCAAGATCACTTACTTTAGACAGAATTTCCTGGAAAGGTTTTCTGGATTTCTAGATATTGAAAATATTTTCTTTTGAGTAGAAATCTGTGGTCATCTCAAAGACATTTTAAGAGTATGAAGTCACAGCCAAGGATGTAAACTCATGCTACAAGTATATTTTTGTGAATCAATTATTCATCTGCTACACATAAATAAGTAAACATAAATTATGGTAGTAATTACAAAACCATGCTATTTTATCCTTCTTTACTTGTTATGGACCCTAATCTATTCATATCTTGCACTAGTATGGTTGAATGAGCTCTTAGGGCCATATGGATAATTACTATCTGGTTTCTGATTTTTTACTTACCAAGAGTGAGAGCAATAAATACTATTCATTTAACACTGTTAATAAGTTTTGCCACCATGAATCCTGCTGACCTTTGCAGATACCCTTCTGCCTTTAGACATATATCTGAGGAGACAAGGAAAGTATAAACAGCAAACACCAGAAAGAATAGCCTTTGCTAGCCTGTTACTATAGTAGCTTTGTAATCTTCTTACTGAAAACTGACTTGAACTGTATTTCCTACTTTGACTGAATCTCAGGACATGGGTGCTGATAGTTAAAATGCTGAAGGATCTGCCCTGTACACTCTGGAAGTCTGAAGCAGTCAGTTATTTAAAAACAGGCAAGTCAATGAGACAATGTGGAGACTGGGAAGTGCAGGACTCGGTGAGGTGGGACAGGGTGGCTGGTGCACCATCCAGAGGCTGTGAGCATGACCTCTTGGCTGTCCCATGACCCCATCTGCTTGATTGTCTCACATCTGCCTAGGCCATTGTTACTGGTGTCTCCTGGACTCAGGGCCCTCCTCCACACTAACTGCCAACTCAGCCTTCTTGTTGAATCCCATGGGATGATGCACCCCACACCCTTGCTTCACTGTTTCTTCACCTCCTTTAATGCCAGTGATCTTTGCCACACACTACTGGAGCCACTGACCCTTTGGTCATGTGCTGGATATTGCTGTCATCCAGAAACATTTTACTTCTGAAACCTCAAATTTAAAAATCTTATTCTCAGAGCAAAAACTCCTATCTTTATAGTCTCTGATAGATGAAATATGGCCACTGCAACAACTCCCACTGGGAGATGGAATCTCTTTCCCTTCCTCTTGAATTTGAGCTAGTCTGGGACCACTTAGCTCAACTCAAAAGATAGTGGCGATGCTGTGAGAGTTCCAGAGTCATGGCCTCCAGAGACCCTGCAGGTCCATGCTGTTGGGTAATACAGTCCTGACACTGTCATCTAAGGCAGTGAACTTAGCCTAGGACAGGATGAGAATCCACACTGAGAACAACTGAGGCCGCCCTGCTGATGGCCTCACCATGTGCCGCCTAGTGTGAGGCCATGTTGGACCTTCAAGCCCAGCCAGCATTCCAGCTAAACACAGCTTTATGAGGGAGCCCAGGTGAAATGAGCCAAGGATCACCCAGATAATCTACAGCAGCATGAGAAATAGAAAATCATCATTTTAAGCCATGGGGTTTTGGGGTGATTTGTTACATAGCAATAGTAACTGAAACACACCCATTATACCTTAGGAAAATCCCCAGAACCCCAAATTCCCCATTTAAAGAAGACACCAGATTATAGGCCACTTACAGGTGGATGATCTTTTCCATCTCCAATTGAAGGGTCAGGCAAGCTTTTCTCTTTGCCATCACCCTGATCACCTTGTATTGCATGTGTCATGGGAGGAATAATGGTTCTCAAAGATGTCCATGGGGCCTGGGAATATGTTCTGTTACATCTTACAAAGATGGGGGAACTAGGGTAGCAGATGGAATTGAGGTTTTAATCAGCTGACTTACTGTAAGGAGGTAATCCTGGATTTTCTGGGTAGGCCCAAAGTGATCACAATGGTCCTTTACACGAGGGAGGAGGAGGCAGAAGGTCAGAGTCAGAGAGAAATGTGAGATGCAACACTGCTGGCTTTGAAGATGAACGAAAGGGCCAGAAACCAAGGAATGCAGGTGAATTCTAGAAGCTGGAGAAGTAAGGAACAGATTCTCCCATAGAGCCTCTGGAGGGAACACAGCCTGCCAATACCTTGATTTTGGTTCAGCGAGACCCATGTCAGACTTTTGACCTCTAGAATGATAAAATAATCAATTTGTGTCTTAAGCCATTAAATTTGGTAATTTGTTATAGCAGCCATAGGAAACAAATACAGCATGCTGTAGCCACACAAAATGGCTTCCCAAATTCTAGGGGTTGTTCTTGGCCTTAATACATACCATTTCCCTGGTCAACCCTCTACTATTCCTTGTCTGCTTGGTAAATTCTATAATTCTGTTCATTTCTTAAAACCTTAATCCGATATTACCTTCTCTAAAAATCTTTCCTAACTGTGCTGCCTCCACACAGACCAAGGTACTTCCTCCTCTGTACCAAAAATGGTTCTAGGAGCAGTGATCACAAACAAATACATACACACTCAATTTTTCCTATATTAGCAAATCATGGAGTGGTGGCTTAGGAACCTCTGCATTTTATTTTTTCTGTGGCAGTACCTTCAAAGTGCCCATCTCATGCACTTAATGTGTCATCGGGTGTTTTTGGGATCCTACTATGTGCTGAAGTCCTTGGAACATATGCACTTACCTGCCCTTCTTCTGTAAAGTTTTCTCTGACTACTCACTTGGGTACCCGAGTTTAACTGTGATTCTCTGTGAGGGCCAACCATGGCCAAAATAGTGACATAGCCAAATGCGACTGTAGATGCCCTGGTCTACTCTTCAAATCATTTCCCGTCCATGGTGGTACCCTGTCCTTACCTCCAGTCCTTGAGATGATGGCCTTCATGGTGTCCTCTCTTAAGAAACAGCTTCTCAGGAAGTTTCAATTACACTACAGCAAAATAACTGTCAGAGGCCTATCTCTATAATTGAACTATTCAGGGCACTGTGGCTGATGAAACTGCAGATATTCCTGTTCGCTTTGGATATGTACACTTTGGTATATGGCCACTATTTGAATCAGGTGAGTTGTGAGTCTCTCTTAATATTGGAAATTCAAATATTAGAGGGAGTGCAGGCATCTCCTAATTGTCCTGAATCACCTCACCATCAGCATGTGCTGCCTCTTACCATCACTTTTGCTGTGTTTCTTGCTGTATTTGCTATTTCAGGGCATGGTGAGTAGTCTGCTTAAAGACAACAAAAGGCCTAGCCTTTAGCCACATTCAGCTGTTCATGGGCAGTCTGAACAATGCTATTACACAGCCACTAAATTTTCTTGTCTTTTAGAAAGGTATATAATCGGAACCATATGAAATAATTTAACTTGGTTATTACAAAATAGTAGTGGAACTAATTTAAGTATATTTGAAGAGTGAGCTCTGAAGGGAAAACTGAGAATTTTATATTATTGACAGAAACAAAAGGGAAATGTTCAGAGTTGCATAATAACTATAGCCAACAGCCAAGTTTCAGCTATGCAGATTTCATTACCCTGAGCTCTTATCACTAGTCCTAGGCAGAGAGGAGCTGCTCTGTGTATCATATAAACATCACAGCTGGAATACAGAATGGGTCCAGAGCCAGGAAAGAGAGAGTCAGGTCTGGGCTGGGCTGGACTTCCCCAAATCAAAACTTCACAGGAATATGTCTCCAGAATAAAACAGCCTTTCGTTATTCGAATCAATTATTTTTTCAATCGAAAGTTTTGATTAAAACAGGAAAGATAAGAGATTAAGTAACGGATGGGACATTGTGTAGAAGTCCAGGAATACAAATAACGACAGAGGCACTTTCAAAAAACATCCACTCATTATCCCCGCCAGAGCCCTGTGATAATGGAGACCTACGCAAGATCATGTTCTCTATGTTTTTGAAACTTGTTGTCAGTGGGGAAGATGAACCAGGATTAGAAATAAACTTTCTATCGATTCATTACCCTTAATAAACCCTACCTCAATGAAAAAATAAAGAACAGGTTAAAAACTTAAAAGATGCACAATATTCCAGGGAAGTTTTCAAAACCACCACAGGTAAATTGTGTGTTATGTTCTAGACACACTGATCTGCTTTCATCCACAAAAATGTCGTGTAACCTCTTCTTTGACAACTCTGCTTTTGCCATTACTTTTGCTCAGACACCCTTTCTTATGTCCCTGATTCACCCTCTGAGGCTCTTCTCCGCTTTTAGGGACTCAGGCAGTCTTAATCAGCTAAAGAAATATAGGCTGTGCACCTGGTGAGTGTGAGGCTCATAGGTGTACAGTAGTAAACAAGCCAGGTGTGGTTCTTGCCCTCACAGACTTTATAGACAGGTGGGGAGAGACAAGTAAACAGGTAGAGGTAATCATAAATGTGGTAAGTTCCTTAAAGAAAAAGGAGAGGGTGTTAGGAGAGAAAATATTGTTTGGGAGGTCTGCAGGGAAGGCATGGGAGCCCTCTATGAGGAGGCCCTGTTTTCGTTCTATCTGAAGAATGAGAAGGGCCCAGGCATGGGGTGGGAAAAGCCCCAGGCCTGGAAATGCTAGGGTGAGGGGAACTGGTGAGAGAGAAGATGGGAAAGACAGGCAGGGCCAGGTCATATACTGCCTTTTATGCTAAAGTCAGGAGTTTGGACTTTATTCTAAATATGATGAGAAGCCACTGAAGTGCTGGAGGCAGAGGAGTAGGTTCTGATTTGCTTTTTACAAGTATCGATGATATCACAGAGGCTGTTGTGTGAAGGAGATGCTGTGGGGACTACAGGCATGGGCGGAAGGACCAGTTGGGAAGCTCCTAAGTTCTCCTGGCAAGAGAGGATGGTGGCGTGGACCAGGGTGGAACTGGCAGAGATGGATTCAAGTAGACACAGAACACATTTTGGAAGATGTACTTACAATATTCTTCCTTTCTACCCCACCAAGATTATAAATTTTTGACAACAGACACTGATACTCAGCTTTAAATCCTCAAATCTTTTCACAGTGCCTTGGGCATATGCAACTGTCAATAAATATTCGTTCAATACAATAGAAAAGCACAACCACTCCACCTCCACCTTCCTTAGGAAACCTTCCATGAGGCTGGCAGAGAATTTACACTCGGCTTATCTCTGGTGACTGATCATTAAACCTGTGGCCTCAAAACAGCAGCATGCGGCTAAGCCTACAGTTAGTGAGAACAACACCTTGAGGGACATCTGTGTGGCCCATCATGAGAGCAGTATTTGACAGATGGTGTCACTCCAGCCATGGTTCCCCATCAGGAAGAGCATCAGTAACCATGGGAACCACCAGGGACCAAGGACCAGGCCATTCCACCACGGGTAGGGCAGGAGACCTGGGGGAGCCCGAATACAGGGAAGCAGGAGTGGCTTACGGCTGTATTTGATTTAGGAAACAAGCAAGGAATATAATCACCTATTGTGCTTTAGTACCTACAGCCCAATTATTAATCTTAATAATATTTACATACAGTGATCTCATAAAATTCTCATTCACTTTTACACTTTAATATCTTAATTCAAGGGATTCCTAACCCTCTTTGTTGAGTCACTACTTGGCTGGGAAAGAAGGGGAAAAGGGAGGCACATGTATCCACTGCATATGGAGAACAATTTATAATTGAAATGATAGAGTGTTCAATGAGGACGTTCAGTCTATGCCTAAAAGAGCCACATTACAAGAGGAAATTAGGTGAGCTTTAAGGCAAGATGGCATTGGAAGAATAGAGGCCTTGGATCCTGCCTACCCATGTCTCACTAAATTAACATTATTCTATACAGATAGCAGACTCCATCACAGTACCAGAAACTAAAGATAAGGAGTCACCATATACCAGAAATTAGAAGGATTTCTGCCAAATTCACTTCCATGGAGCCAAATGAGGAAGGCACTGAAGACTAGCAGACACCCATTTCTATGGGGAAAGAATTGGCATGAGAGGTAAGCAGGACGCTCTTTGCCACAGATGCCCACAGTCTGGAGTAATGAGATCTGGCCTGATGAGGGCGGAAAGAATAGGTTGTGGAGCCGCTGAAAAGCCATTAGGAACTGGCATGCTACCACGGGCAAGGGGTAGTCCTAGTGATTGTCCCTTGGTGAGGATGGACCAGCTAGCAGCACAGAGCATAGAAAAATTGTTTTGTTTTTGCTTCCTCCAGTCTGTTCAGCCAGGATGTTTCAGTTTTGACACCGCAACAGAAATGATTGATCTTGTGTTGTTAATGTGAGAGGGAGTGGACTCTCTAAGACTGAACATGGGTATATCTTCAGCAGTGATATTCCTCACCATTGTCCTTATGTCACCCTCACCAAGTTCTCCCAACCCACAACATACTGAATGGCTTTGTCCACTATGGAACTGGGTGGGTTCCTGGGCTGCTGTAGAGCCCTGCCTTGGTCACTGAGAGAGCCTAAGGTTACCCAAGCATCTGGAACATAGTTCAGTCCTTGGCCAGCATGAATTCTTTTTTATATGGATGGCATAAACAGAGACCATTCAACATATATGGCCTATTAAAAACACTGCCACATAGAAAAGGAAAAGCAATCAGCTAAAGACATATAGGAAAGGTCTTCTGCTGAGGTAGATTTCATGCTATAAGAAACAACAGGAGAACATTTAAAAAAGTATATATCTGAACCATGTACTTGATCATGCACAAGAAGATAATGCAGGTATAAACTAACAGCAGATGAGGCTATAAGTAGGCCACAGGACAGGGTAAGTAAAGGCTATGTGCATATGAAATACAAGATCACCAAATTAAAAACCACACTGGCAACAGAAAACTGCAGCCTTGAAAATATAGGAAAATGGATTAGTAAGGTACATGAAAAACTCTCTGTAAATATAGAAGCAAGGCCATCTGAAAATTATGTAACAGAAGATAATAGGTAAAGGGGTTGACTGTCTCCGACGCAAACCCTGGATAGTATGGGTTCTTGAAGAACTAAGGGAGCAGAGTGTGATTTAAGAGAACAAAGTTTTTTCAGTACAAAAAGAATATGGGGCAGGGAGGAGAAGGAGGAAAAGAAAAGACTCCACATCCATATTTTTCATTAAAATGTGTAAGTATCAATGGAAAAAATAATTGTATAATAAACCTGTGTTTTAGCAAAACATCTTCTAAAACTAATGGCCAAAAACATTTCTTTCAGTAAAGAAGTAATAACAACACTTTACCAATACACTATTTTAAGACAATAGAAAGACATGTACAGAGCCTTCAAAGAAAAAGAATATGATAAAAAATTTCTGAGTTGAGTCAAATTAATATTTATGTGATAGTAACATAAAGTTGTTTTTAGATATCAAAGACTCAGGGCAAAAACACGTTTTCCTTTAAGGAATTAAAATGCTCAAAGATACTTGACAAAATACCTTCAGATAATTCAAAATTCAAAATTTTAAAAATGGGCATTTTAGTTACAGAACTTTGGAAACCAAATCCAACTGAAAATATTAGACCACCCTACATAGTTATTTTTATTTCTGTTTCAAAAATTCAACCACTTGGAAATTTTAAAAATACTGAAATATCCACCTAAGGAAATAACTTTATAAAAGGAAAATGTTTTCAAAGCAAATACATTTATCACATCTTTATTAAGAATATGAAAAAAATGAAAACACCTAAATCTATGACAAATGGGGGAATAATTAAGGTACTTGCTATGTGATTTTGGTCAAATTAGCCTCTATTTCCCTATCTGTAGATGAGTAATAATTGCCTCCCTCAATGGGTTGTGGTAAAGATTAAATAAGATAACACTTTTAAAATATTTTAATCTCCATGACTGCCATCAAAAGAACACTCAATAAGTCCTTCAGTTAAGATTGCCATTACTTAAAATTATGTTTACATTGAGTTTGCCATAATATAGAGAAATGCTAATGCTACACTATTAAGGGGAAAGTGCAGGATAGTAGTAATCTAAAATATAGTTAATGAAAATCACATAAAATGAACATATATGTATAACTCAAAATTGGGCCTCCTCATTCTCTCACTTTGACACATGTAAAAGAAACACAAATGTGGCTTTTAGAAAGTCGTGAAAACAAGATGGTATTTAAGAATGCAGAGGTGTGATTTACATGATGTAACAGGCATCTTGCAGCAAAACTCCTAAAAAGTCTTTGGAATCTATCTCTGAAGAGTTCCTCTTTCATGGCAACTGTCAAATCTGTCTTTCTGCCTCTCAGGACCCCAGATCTTTCCTTCAGATGTTTAATCACCCCCTCTTACAGGGCTAGCCATTGTTGTCTGTTCTTATATGCATGTCCATCCATTATCATCCTCACCAACCAAATGGATTTTCCTTAGGACCCATACTCTTTTGGGGGTGGGAGAGGGACTGGGGAGTATTACTACTTAAAATGTAATAATTGGGTCTCTGTCTTCTAAAAGGGACGCAATACCAACCTCCTCTTCCTGCAACAAAAATACATGGGAAATAAATTGGAAGGAAGTATACTAAACAGGTAACAGTGATTGTTGCTGGATAATGGGGAGACAACTTACCACCATTTTCCTCCTTTAGTTACCAAATTTTATATAGTGAAAATATATTACCCTTTTTTTGGTAAATTGATAAAATTCCCACATAATAAAACTTATCCTTTTAAAGTATACAAGTTTTAAAAAATCACATTCACAAAGTTGTACAACCATTCCCACTATCTAATTCTAGGACATTTTCATCATCCCCAAAAGAAACCTTGTGCCTGTTATCAATCATTCCCGTTCCCTTCTCCCCCTCAGTTCTGTCCTTCAAATCTCTATGGATTTGCCTATTCTGGACATTTATTATAAATGGAATCATACAATATGTGGCCTTTTGTGTTTGTCTTCTCCTTAGCATAATGTTTTCAAGTTCACTCACGTTGTAGCATGTATTACTACTTCATTACTTTTCACGGTACTTAAATGTTTTCTATACTGGGAAAAATATTTTAGCTTTTTAAAAAAAGTAGTGAGTATATAAGTATGACCCTTGATTGTTAATTCTACTGAGTACACTGATATAATCCAAGAGTAATAAATGATTTTTGTTGATGCATAAATTGTTTTTTAAAACCATATATTTATGAAGCGTAATCAGTGCATTAAACCTGTTTTTTTCTGACTCAAAGCTCTTAACTGAAAAAAAAAGTGGAATCTAAATGGTATCTTGCTGAATATCAGACACAGAAATTAAGCCATATAAAGAGACAGCTGTGGATACCCCGGACACACAGATACAATTTTGTTTCAAACAGAGGATGAAAAATTCTTGGTTGTCAAATTTTGCGTGTTCAAAGGGAATACTTATAGTAACTGAAATGAGTAATTTAAAGAAATTAGGAACATACTATATGAAATGTCCTGTGGAAATTAATCGTAGTAAAGATATTTTAAGCTTGGATCAATATAGTATAATGCAGCTTTTCATTCATTAAGAAAGAAGTTCCAAATTTGTTTATGTGTATGCTGAGTATGTATTTGTATACCTGCAAATCACAAACACATAAACAGTGATGCACAGTCAGTGCACAAAATTTAATGTTATAATCTTTATTTGGAAAGACAGATTCTATATATTTTCAATTACAAGGGAGATAGTTCAATCAAAGCTGACTACAGCTAGCTCATACAAAGCAAGGGTTAAGTGAAAAATCAAATAATGTAAATGAATGACCTAACCCAGGACATATATTTGGAGCATTTCAAACATACTAAGGGTGCAGTGGGGGTGGTGACCAGAAGCAGGGTGCTGGTGATGTCTGGTTTTTGATCTTGGTGCAGGTTACATAGGTACGGTCAGTTTGCAAAAATTCAACTGTGTATTTGTGATCTGTACATATTTCTCTATGTACGTTATATTGCAATACTTTTTTTTTAAAGTTAAAAAAAAGCCACAAAAGGCCCTTTACATTGGTTTTGGAGGACCTGTAGTTTTCATGTGGGTAAGCCTTAGTTTAGAGCCGGTTCAGGAAGCTTTGTTAAGAATTAATAATTAAAATATCAGTCAAGTCTTTAAAGAGATGTGAAATTGTAAAAGCTCATTTGAGAAAGCTAATATCAAGTCTGTAGACTAGATGTGCTTAGAACTCCATCTTCAAGAGAAGTACAGTGCTCTGTAGTAACTCATTCATTGGAAGCATTCTCTAAAGCTGTCATTGGGTCAGCTTCTGTAGTACCAGAGAGACCACTTGCTGTGAAACCTTCAGAGAGAATGACAAACAGTTGCATTTAATCATTTATGAGACCATAATATGTCAGTTAGGATTAGGTTATCCTCTAATTCAGGCAAATGAAGAAAATTGTTTTTTTTTCACCCCAGGATTTCTTACAGAAGTTAGACCACAAGTACAAAAATACTAGTGGACAAAAAACAAGAGTTCTTCAAGATCTCATATTTTATTTAGGATTATGTCTGATATCAATGTATAGATTCTAGCTAGAATTTTCAGGACACTTTCCTATACCCTTCAACTCTAAGTAGAAGTTATTACATGGAAGATTGTACATTCTTTAAAAACAAGATGAGGTACTATTTGTGGGAGTTGAAAATGATACCATTATTCTGGACTGCCACTGGCAGTCAAAGGACTTTAAAATGTCCATAACTTTCATCCAATTATAAGACTTTATTCCTAGAAAAATAATTAGGTATACAAAAAGATTCCATTATGGAATGTGCATCATTTCACTATTTGTGGAAACAAAATAATGGAAACAACTTAAGAAATCCAGCCACAGGGGATTAGTTAAAAAATAAAAAAACAACCACCCAACCATAATGGGAAAGCATATAGCCATCAAAAATGTGTGTTATAGTTAGATGTTCATGATAAGTCTTTAAATGAAAAAAGATTATAAAAAAACTTACAGAGTAACACCATTCCTTAAAAATTAAGTAGCTAAATATAATATACACAGAAACACTTGGGATAGAGTACATTAATATATTAGTGGCACCTAGGATGATAATTGACTACAATTTTTTCTTATCTCTATATTTCGTATTTTCTATAATGAACACATATTATATTATAACAAAGAAATTTTACAAAAAGTGAGGGTGGGGAGGTAGAAAAACCAGGGACTGGAATATTTATGTGTGCGAGAATACATTCTGTTTTTATCATGTAGATTAACGTCTGCCCTTCACCTTCTCTCTGCTTACCTTGAAAGCTTTATGTGAAGTGCCTTTCATATGTCAGGGAACAGCCCTGCTGCTTCTGGCACCTTGCTTTCAGTGCTGAGCAGCCATCTCACATGTCAACAATACCATCTTGAAGCTCCTGGTCATTCAACAATGTTGACATATATTAAAGGAACTAACACCTTAATAGGTCCAAACACAAAAACACTATGCAGCCACTCAGCCCAGAACAATATAGCAAGGATACACCAGCTGAATACCAGGTGTAGGAACAAGTCAATGGGAAAAATTCCTCTAATCTTTCCAGATCAAGTCATCAGAATTTGAGAGATTTCAGTTCTCTTTCAGAAGAGAGGCCCTGGTCTATTTTAAAAAATATTAGACTCCAAAATATTCTGAGGGTTCACTGTCAATTTTTATTTGATACACACAAAGAGAAACAATTTCCCTTCCTCGAAGCCTGTTTCCAGGAGCCTTAATGATTAGCTGCCAAATTTAGTGTTGGCTGCATCTCCACCATGTCTATTATTCCCCCATGCTATTGATGTGAGGCCAAATCTCATCCCTATTTAGAGTGCACGAGAGCCATTGTCTTGATGAAATGGGGAGTTGGTGAACCTATATTGAAAAGAGCCAGGAGAACATACTGTCATGAATGGAAGCACACAGCCTCATGGCTTATGGTACTAAAAGTACATTCACACAAAAGAATCAACAACCTTGGTCATATTATAAGAGAAATAAAAGAAGAGGGAGTTGTAGGGAAGGCAGTCAAGAGATCCACTGTTCATTAGAATCACTGTGGGAATTTGTTTTGCTTTGTTTTAAATACTGCTGTCTGTCCAAGAATGTTCTTAACAGCACTACTCATAACAGCTAACAACTGGAAACAACCTATCAGGAGCAGACTGTATAAATAAATAATCAACTGAGGTCTAGTCATATGATGGACTACTACGTGGAATTAAAAAAGATGAACTACTGCTATATATGTTATGGATGAATGTTGCAAACAAAACAGAGGGGAAGAAGTCCGACATACAAGGGATTTTGTTTATAGAAAAGTTCAAAAGCAGGCAAAACTAATACATGGTATTAGAAATCAAGATAGTGGTTACCTCAGTTAGATAGTAATGAGATAGGGGCCTCAGAAGATTTTCTGGATGCTGGTGAGGTTCTGTTTCTGCCTTTAGGTGCTAGTTATGTGGGTGTGTTCAGTTTTTGAAAACTCTTTTAAAGTTATATACTTATGATTTGTGTATTTTCCTTTCAATAAGATACCTTTCAATAAAAATGGAACTAAGTATAGATTGGTAGGCCCTAACATGGGTCTACTAAGATTGTAGGTTATAAATTTCCTGGGGTATTCCAATGCACAGAGAAGGTTGAGAATTACCACACCAGATGATCTGCATGTAGTATTGTGCTGGACCCAGTTCTTACAAGCCCATGAAAACCAGTTGTTCAATTTTTAGGACTTTGCAGGCCTGTTAAAATAAGGCCAGTATTAAAAATTAAATTATGTAAAATTTCAATTAACTGAATTATACTAAAAGAGAGGTACTAAATACTCAAAACTCACCCCTTTCTAAATGATTTTACTATATTTTACTGTACTCTTGAGTTTAGGACAGCTTATGTGTAGGATGGAAACTGTAGAGTGATGTGCTACGTCTCTTCCCAACTACATGCTCAGTCACAATGGCAACTTGAAAGTGGCCCTTGTGGGAGAATTTACACCATAGAATTTGGCAATCACTACACATCAGGGCTTGCTTTATTGTTCTATGGGTTTTCTTGACTTAAGAGAATGATTTAAAAATGTAAATAATGCAGATTAAACTTCAAAGTGTGTTATATGTGCAGCTGTTGCATTGTGAATAGTCCATTTAATGAATTATACTTATGGCATTTAAAATCTATTTTCTGGTTCAGCAAAAAAGTCATTCATATCTTTGACAAATGAGTAGAGTTCTGACATATGTCTTTGTTGTTTCACTTTTGTCTTATTAATTAGCATAAAGAAAGATATCAGCCAATATTTAAATGGGTATTCTACTCCTCAGTCAGTTGTACCATAGGTAGGCTGTGGGTAGAAGAGTTCAGCAAAATACAAGTATTCTGTGAAAACCAACTGGCTCTATGGAATTTACAATAAAGAGTACTGTATATTTTATTATCAGTTGTAAATTGTGTGCTACACACCCTCTTTATATCAGTGACATTTATAATCAACTTATATATGCACATAAATGCATTATTTTTTCCCAGAGATTTACCAGCACACCACTGTCTGCCTCACTGCCAACTTTAAGATTCCAGGACTATTATGATTTAAGAAACAAGAAACAAAACAAGGTAGGAGTGTTACTGCCTATAAGGCATGAATTTCAGCATAAGATACAGTAGTGACTAATACTTTTGACCCTCACTACTCAAAATGTGGTCTTCAGACCAGCAGCACTGGCATCAATGGGGGCCTTGTGAGAACCGCATAATCTCAGGCTGCACTCCAGAACTTCTGAATCCAAATCTGCATTTTATCAAGATGCCCAGGTGCTTTGTATGTATATTAAAGTTTCAGAAGGACTGCATTAAACTCGTTGGTATGAAGTGAAACTTTCATAACCAGTTTGAAATTAGTAGTAAGTTAGTACTTACTAACTTAGATTAGTAGACAATCTAGTAGTTGGTGATCCTTAAGCATCTAGCCCCAGTGGAGTCACTTCACAGTATGGCAGAAAACACGTAATTGTTCCCCCTAAACCTGAAGAGGACATACAGCTTGCAATATATGTTTGCCAAATACTGAAAAGGAAACTTCATCATTGGGAAAATGAAGGCTAGGCTACTTTGACTATTAATTTAAAAAGGGGAAAAAGTACCAGTAAGAAAAAAATAATTGTAACAGTATCTTCCCCCTATGTATGTGATGAATAGGACATGTTGCCAAACACTTGGTTTCAAAAATCCAAAGCAGGGCAGCAAGTGCCACATGATGCAGTGTGGCAGCTGGGAGAGAAGTGCAATGAAACACTTCCTGGAGATGTAATTTAGGACAGAGTAGTTATCAAGTGCTGAGGGTAAAGGGGGCAAATTGTAGTGCTTACACTTCTCTTTCAGTTAATCAGTCAGCAACATAGGGCAGAAACAAAAGTCAGGGCCAGTCCACAGAAAATTCTCAATACCAGAGTTAATTGAAATGATGGTAGGAAAGTCTTGTGTTTTGAAATTGAAAGCAAAATGTTCTACTACTGGCAAAAATATCTTTGGAAATATTTCTTAGTTATTTGGCTGAAAATATTGTAGTTGCTTTGTGATGCAAAAGTCTATGTGGAAAACATGTTAGATACTTAAATAGTGTCTGAAAGGAAATAGGAGTCACAAATATCCAAGAGAAGCATGGTATTAGTTTGAAGGAAAAACTGAAGCAATAAAATAATTCAAGTAAATCTGAAAGTTTTTGAGTATGAAGAAAACAAAGGTAATTATGACCAGGCTATTGATACTCAGAGAGAGACTGTTTTATCCAAGCAAAATGGTTATTGTAATCACCCCTTGCAATATCAGAATTCAAATGATTCTAAGTACACTTAGGGGCAAAATGATATGACTGTCCTAATGTGTTCTAGTACTTTCCCTTGAAATACTCTAAGAAGGCTAAGAAGAGAACTAATCCTTATTGAACACCTACTGTGTGTTTTACATGTGTGATTTCCTAACATCCTCATAAGCCTGTGTGGGAGATGATGTCCCCATTTTACAGATGAGCAAAATGAGGTCCAAAGAAGTATTTCATCCACTTCATATAGTTAACAAAAAACCAAAGCTCACAGACAAGAATTAAATTAAAAACTGCAGACCTGATTAAAACAGCTCACTCAGCAAAGACAGATTGGAAGGGATCAGAGTATAGGACTATTAACATTTCAAATAAGAGGAAGGGACTGTTCTGTAGCAGCATCCATGGTGATAGGTTTCTCCTAGCACCCACCGTAACTTTACACTGCTGGAACCCTCCTATCACCCATTGCTGGATATATCTTAGGTTTCAGATATATTTCATACTTGATAGTTGTGATTTTGGCTAAATTGGAGAGTTTAGAAGACCTGGCACTTTTTAGGCAGTGTTATATAATAGAACTGATTCTTGAGCTGGGACTTGGAAATGTGGGTTCGGTTCTAGATGTGTCACTCATTAGGTATGAGGTGGGTACGTTATATCATTTCTGTGGGTGGCAGTTTTTTTCACCTACAAGAAGTTGGATTAAGTAGCCTTAAGGACCTTTCTGGATCCATGGTTCAACCCTCCATGATTCAGTCCTTTAAGATCATGACTTCTGTCAAAATAGAAATGACCTGAAGAATTAATAAATTTGTTCAGGCAAGCCTGTTCTGTGGTCGTTTAACCTCAAATGAAATGGTTTATGTATTTTTTTTTCCCTAGGAGCTTGTTTAAAACAAATATATATTCGAATTCTTAGACATATCTGGGTGCAAATTCAAGCTCTATCTTCTCTTAGCTCTTTGACTTAATATATCTGAGTTCTATTTTTTGTTTCTGTAAAATTGGAATTGATAATGATTAGCTGTAGTGCAGTGAAGTGTCTGGCATCTAGTAAGAGTATAATAAGTGCTGGTTATTCCAATAGTCATTATGGGTTTGAACTATAGTTGGGTAACAATTCAAAAGAAATTTCTCCCCAGAGAGATGGAGCCTGAGATGGTAACCTCATTAGCACTGGGAACTTGACATTAACCCATCTTTATGCAAATAAACAGAGTGTAAGAAGGTAATTGCTTCTTCTACACCTATTGGCATCTCTTTCTTTCTTCATAAAACTCTGTAATTCACCCCTTAGTGGATAAAATCTTGTCAGAGACCTGCCGATGTACTTGACAAAACAGCTGGAGGGAGTATTTGAAGACAAGAGTGTCATGGGACACCTGGGAAGAGCGGCTGTCATAGCCACATTTCATTTCAGCGTCTTTATTTTCAATTTCTGCCCTGTGTGCACAAGTTACCAAAGATTCTAAGAAGAGGAGGAGTGACTTCATTTTGTTATAAAAAATAAAAAAAACACAATATTTATGTTGACATATAAATAACCAGTCGACCCACACCCCCTCGGTTTGAGTGACTGCCTCTTGCCCTCCCCACCAAAGCTTTCCCTTCCCCCTCTTGATGCCCCCTCCACTCTCCCACCTCCTGCCCCTTGCTACATACACCTCTTTTTAATTTTTCCTTCCTTCTCCAAGTTTTGTTTTGGTGTTGTGAAGGTGGAGAAAAGATGAACACAAGAACCAGCTTCAAATCATCTGTACTCTTTGAACCCTATTACCCGAAGCTAAGGTGAGGCCTTCAAATAATGAGATTGAGCTGCCAGTTTCTAAAATGAAGACCAATAGAAAGATTAAAAAAAAAATTCATCTGTTTTCTACAGGTAAATTTCCTGAGCAAAAAGCATAGTAAAATTTCATGTTTCCATGTAAATAACCATATTAACCCAAGCCTTCTAAGCCTTCTGAAGTTCAAAAAAGGAAACAAATGACTGCTAATTAAGTAATTATTAGAGATACCATGCTAATTCTGAAGTCTCTTTTGGTGCTAATATGATTGAGAGTATAATTTTACTCTATAAGTACTTATAGGTTTATAGTTGCTCTACTGACATTTTTATGACATACCATTGTCACAGCTAACCAAATATCAGTTGATGGAGAGGTCTTAACCTGTAATGGGATCTTCCAAGTATAATAGTGCTCTTAGGATCTACTTGTAATGACACGCTATGTAACAGGACAAAGCTGTTACAGGACAGCTTAAAACAACCCCTTAAATGCTTAAAAGTATCTCTTAACTAATTAAGCTATTAGCTAAATAGGGTTATTAGCTTGAGTTGGGGGTATCAGTATATTAAAAGAAAGGTGTATCTTAAGGTTTTCTTTAGTAAGTTGTCCCCCATTTCATTTTTTATTACCCCTTTAGATAATACTCCCTAAGTAGTATTAAGAACTGTTATAAATTATTCTCTAAAAAGTAGGGAAGAGGGGGAAAGAGAAGGCTGTCAACACAGGCAAAAACTGAAAATGTCTTGCTTAATCTTTAAATATTGTCCATTTTCAGGACTGTGGTTGGGATTTATCTATTATGTATCCAAATATATCTATGTGGCACATTTCAGACAAATGGAGATTCCGAAAGGAATTAAGTACTTTGAAGCATCATGTTTTCTCAAAGATGCTGTGCAGATTCAAAGAACTCACATTTTGTTACTATGCTTTCCAAGCAATAACACCTTTCAGTTTGAGATGCTGTAATTTAGTGGTTCTAGATGACTAGATAATCTTTCCCTGTTGGGCTGAATTTCTACATTCTGTTGTTTCCTAAACTCACCGACTTATCATCTATCCAGATAAAATATATGTTTGGAAATATTTTTCCCATGGATACATGGAGTTGCGATGTAATCCTACAGAGTGGAAAATGCTGATCTTCTTGTAAATGTACCACTGACCTCCCAATTCAGTCTTTCGGCATATATGACCTTAATTTCTTCTCTAATTTTTCATACATGAATGTTTAATATCTTGCTTCTTAAATCTGTCTGTAAGATTCTTAAGACAAGAGATCCCATGATAAAAACTTTCTTAAATCTTTGACAATGCCATGCCAGAAAGTGCACATGAATACAGTTATTGTTTCATTCTTTTACTTGAAATGAAATTTGTTTTTTTGCAACAGCTAGGTCACTGAATGTCATTATATGAGCGGTAACTACCAAATTATCTTAGGCAAGTCACTTAACCTTTCTTGTCCCTAGTTTCCCAATTGGAGAAGAATTTTTCATCTGGAGAGTTTAGTTTTAGAGTAAGAATATTTTTGCTTTTAAAAATCCTGTTATTTCTATTTATAGGAAGTAGTAATTGTACATATTCTCTAACCTGTCTGAATTTCCAGTTCCTCACCTGTTGTTTGGGGATCCAGACAGTGGTTTCAGCTCACAGGGATTTTTTTTAGATGCAGAATGAGAACACAAATGTAAAGAATGCAGCATATTACCTGAACTTTGGTTAATGCTCAAAAAAGTCAACTATTATTATATCAAGTTTCTTCCAGTTCTAGAGTGCGAAGATTAGGATAAAAGTAAAACCTTAATTGTCGAGCAACCACATTCCCAGTATCCTCCAACTATTCCAGTACCATGTTGATCCCCCCCTCCACCACAAAAAATCTTATAAAGGACAAACTGATTCAAGGCCCATTTCACTCAGAATAGAATAATTTTAATAATCATTGAACTTGTGATATTCACGATTGAGTCCAGAAAAAAAATGAGAAAGACAAATTGTTTTAAGAAAAATGACTAAGAAACCTGTTCTGAAATGCATGCTCAGAATTAGACACAGGATGTCATCATTCTATGATCATAAGTTTGCACAAAGACACTAACCTGGCTTGCTGGAAGTGAAGAACAGAACACCCTGCTCACAGCTGGACTTACCTACATAAAAGAGAGAAATACTTTATGAATCCTACTGCTTGCCAGGAGCACATGGTGAGCCATTAGATTTTTTAACATATATTGTTTCCTTTTTTTTCCTTCAAAAGGGCAGAATCTGCTATACTTTTGCTAAGTGCCAGTGTTAAAGTGGCATTTCTTTGGGTTCAATACATCCTGAAATAGCTAAGTTAACATTTTGTAGCATTTGTCAAAATATATTTCTGAGCATTTGGGGATGATACAAAAAAAGCATTTGGCCACAAACCCATGGATGGGAACAAGGAAAACCTTACAGGCATTTTACAATACGGAAGTTAACAGAAGTGCACATGCTATTCCTCCAAAATTACATTTTAGACAATATTATCCCAAGTAAAAGAGCAAATGATTCTGACTTTTCCTGTTTAATTGTATTTGTATAGTTAATAAGTTGTGTAATTGAGCCAACGACATCACAATACCTGTGTTTCTATTTCTATTTCCACTTCTATGATCACAAACAGCCCTTACGTACTTAATTTATAGTGCCTTCAATATTTGGGAAAATAATCAATGGGCAAGTTTAGAAGAATATTGACCATGATTTTATTGCTTTCCTGTGATTTTTCAGTCTTCTACTCTGGGATGAACTGGTTAAACCCCTTTCCCACAAATACGTCCAAATAATGATACAGGACTCTCAGAGGAAACCTTGTTTAACGTAATAACTTACTGCCCACTCCACCTGCAGAGCAGTAGGCAGACATTATTTATACTGAAAAGAACTTGTGATTATTTTCTAGCAACCAGTGACTCTCAGGCATCTACAAAGTTATTGGAAACAAAATATAATTCTAAATTTCTAAAGAGTGTTTGTAAACAAACTTATCAATGTATGTTTAGAAAAGGCCAGAGCTTGCAGAGATCAAACACAGTTTACTGGCTATTTATTTATACCTGCTGATAGTGACAGGACGTCATACAAAGATGAACGCTACAATTTTTTTGCGGTTCAGAGGTACACCAGTACAATGTAGAAAATGTAGCCCAGCCCAGTTCGGGGATGGGAGAGCGCCATACTAGTGAAATCTCAAGTTGAGCATCTGACTGGGGTTCAGCAGAGCTGCGTGAACAACATGGGTTAGAGAAGTTCAAGGTCGAGGAGACTCTTCTGGTCTTAACTTCCTAGACCTTCCTAGGTCTGGGGTGCCTTTGTGTATATATCAACCTTCAGGCATTTTTTTTTTTTACCCCCAGCAAGTGTGTAGTCAGCTCGAAAGGCACAGCTTGTGTGCTGATGAGCAAAGCCAAGTCAAAACCCTGCGCTTGGCGCTGCCTTCTAACTTTTTGGCTTGTCCAAGTCTAAATATTGACATTGCTCCTCAGTTGAGATGTTTGATACTGCTGAGGGTAGAAAGGGAGCAGCTAAAAGTAAGCTCTAATGATTTATATGGTTGTGACTTCTTTCCACCTTTTTGGGGAGGGGGTTAGATTCCCTTGCCTGCAGTCCCCACCCCCCCACTGTTCTCCCCAAAAGCTGTGCACACAGAGACAAGGTAAGGTGTTTTCCAAGCCCCTCGTGGCAGCTCCTACTGTTGTCACAGCAACTCACAACAGACTCCACAGACACGGGGTTTGGGGGTGGGGAGCGTTAAACCGTGGGCTGACCCGTCAAGTCCCGTGAGAGAGCAATCACCAAAGGGGCTGGAGTATCCCCTATTGAGCTCCTCCGGCTCCCACCACTGTTCTTCGAAGGAAAAGAACCCTCCTGTCCGCGCGCCACCACCCGCTCCCTGGCGCAGCCAGCCCGCTAAGGGTGCCTGTTGTACATTTTCTTAGCTCCAACTTAGGGGTGCGGCTGTGCAGGAGCTCCTAGAAATCTCTTTTGCTGGCCTCTGCTGTGAGGCTTCCTGGCCTCGCAGAAAGGCGAGGGCGGCTCCGATCGCGGTGCAGTCCCACAACTCTCTCTCGGGACGCTGCTGGCCGCGTGGCGCGGCCAAGGGGTCCCAGATGCCCCCCGCTGGGGCCAGGGCGGAGGGGGCTCTGCGGCGGCTGTTCGGGGAAGAAGTTTCATACCATAGCGCACTCACGACACGAAACCTACCCTGAAGCCGAGCGAGACGCGAGCTCTCTCCGCCTTCAAGGATTGGGGGAGCGGGGGGGCCCCCGCCACTCAGCAGCAGCCACGACTGCGCGCGGTCGCGGGTGTGCCGGGCCCCTGCGCACGGCGTGCCGCCCGCCGCCCAACTTTGCACAAAGGCAGCATGGCACTGCCTCGCCTTGCCGGCTCGCCTCGCGCCGCGGCCGCTCTTCCCGGTCCGGGGCGAGAGGGTCTCGCCCCTTTCCCCCGCCAGCCCTCCCCTTTCTACTCTGCCCCCACCCCGCTCCCAGGCGGGCCAGCCAGGCGGAACAGAGCGCCGGCACCGAGCTCCGCCGCCGTGGCGGCCGCGGCTGCTCTGACGTTAGCAGCCTTCGCGGCTATTTATATACACACGATTGGATTTCATTCATGAAACCCGGGCCTGGTGTGTCTGTGCGCCTGGGCGCGGTGGCAAAGGTGCCTCAGCTTTAGGCAGACCCGAGAGGCCCGGGCTCGGGGCGGATTGTCCGGGACAAACACGCGCAGAGCACGGGGGACCCTGGCCCTCTCCCTGATGCCGGGAGGGGAGGGTGAGGGCGATCTGTGCCCCGGTCCCCTGTGCCCAACATCCCACCCATACCCGTACTACTGCTGGCCCTTTGTCCCAGGCTCTGGAAAAGTAAGTTGGGCCACTAACCGGCTGGGCAGCATGGCTTTCTTCCCCCTAGAAGCTGACCGGCCGCGGACTCCGAGGGAGGACATTGGCTTTTGTTTCAAAACCGAGCCCAGCTGCTGAGTAAGGGCTGCGTTAGCCCAGCCTCCTCTTCCCTTGGGAAGCTGCACGTGCCGGCGGGCTCCCTCCTCTGAGTTACCTTCCTCTGTCACTCGGTTCCTGGGGCCTCCGCAGGGGGCGTAGGGACACCCCCGCTGTCATTTCCTCCCCCACCTCCCCCGGGAAGGGGGCGATTTATGACCTCCTACAAATGGCTGAGTGAGGAAGAGAAATGAACTTCTGGCCGCTCATGGGTTGTCAGAATTCCTGGGAGCCCACCAGAGTCCATCCCTTCTCATGAACTCTTCACTTTTCCAGGCTGACTGTGAGCTTGGACGACAGGACCAAAGGTAGCTTTCGTGCATTCACATAACAAATACTGAGGACTTACAGTAGTATGTTTAGGTACCCTGCCAAGCTCTAAGGAGGTGAGGGTGAACATAACCAACCTGGTTCGGGTGCTCACGCAACTTTTCGTCAGCCTGCTAAAATTAGTGCGTCCTAAACTTCTTCACTCTTAGCCTATCAAGAGGCAACTGGGGATAAAAACTTTTATGTGTTCAGCTGCCTTAAGGGATTTTTTCATTTAGGAAACCTTTAATGAGGAGGCTATGTACCAAGGGCTTGGGGATACAATGTGTCCTTAGTGCTCAAGGAATTCTCAGATAATGAGATACTAAGGTTTTGAAGGGCATATTTTATCATGAGGGTTATCTCTTTGTGTTATCCCCCAAGAAATACAATATTATAAAAAATTCTAATTGAAGATAAACCCCTGTTTCTCAAAGGTTCTTCCAGGAAACCATCTTCTGTTTCCTATTTGGAATACTTACTCTTCCTTCCCAGGAGTCCTACAGGAGTTTTAGTCCACTGCATATTCATATTCATACTCTTTCTCACTAGATTATATATTCCCTTCAGAGATAAAGTCTTGCCTGGTGGTCTCAGAATCCCCCAGAGGCCCCAGAACATTGTGAAATTCAATGTTTTCATAAAGAAAGGTATTAAGGGCAACCTACTTTGTTTAGGCCAACCTCACTGAACTATCTTTGGAAATTGACTTACCTGTCCCTAATCTTTGATACGCAGAAGAGACAGTAGTAAAAATCAAGTATGGTGGTTTACTCTAAGAACTTCAAGACAGATACACGAGAGGATGATCATTTACTTGGCACCAAATGGACTTCCTTTAGTCTATTTAAAAATGACTCTATTTTGAAAATACAGTCTTTTCAGTAACACATATCTCTGGAAAAGTTAATTAACCCTGTTCACTCTTAGCCATCAGTTCTCTTTATTGAAAGCCATTTCTCTTCAAGCTGCTCTGTTGGCCAAGAAACAGGGTAAAAACTCAAGAGAAATGGGAATCAACGTGTATGTGGCCCTCATATGAGACAGGCAATGGTCTATGGGGTTTAAAACACATTTTCTCAATTAATCCTCCCAACAAACAACGAGGGTATTATCATAACCATTTTATATATGAGGACACAAAGACATACAGAAGAAAGACTTTTTCTGAGATTTTGACAGTTGCACTTGTCCTGGAATAGCCTGTGCCAAGGCCTTCTTGTATCATTAACCTGCTTTTTGACATCTTGCCTTTCCTCACTTTCATTTCATTTTTATAAGTTAAAAAAAGTTAAGTGGCATGCTTAAGCAACAGGTAGGCACTAGGACCAGAAAGACACCTACACAAAGACCTCAGGAGACTGGCTACCATCTAGGTGTTGCCATCCACCCCCAGGGGGCACTTAGGCTTAGTTAGACTTTCCAAAGGATACTTTTTCTGTAGGAGGTAAAGAACAAACAGTCATCCTGGAACTACCCAGTTGTATGACTAAATCTGAGGCACACTGATCAGAGGAAAATAAATTGGTATAAATGGTAATTCAGATATGGCAGAAGGAAAGTCACTGTTCCAGGAATTCCTTCCAAACAAGGGCAATAATCTGAGGAAGATGTTGCCACAGTGGGGCTACAGCCCCCAAATTTTTACATATGAAATCCCTGGTTCTGGAAAAGTTAGAGAAAATGAGCAAGGAATACAGACTACATTTTGCCAATAACAAAGAAGGAAAAAGGAATAGCAAATAATCCCCTCAGTTACTCTCATGAATATATCACTTCTTATTACCACAAAATAATCCACACTTGTATACTAAAATTGTTGCTTGCTAATAAAATCAATATTATTTTCTTTTAATATATATAAAAATTGATACTTAAGCTTAATTAAATCAATACTGTGTATTTAAACACCTTCAGGATTGTACTGCACAAAAGTAGTATAAAACTTTTGAATAGTTTTTTATGGTAAATATTTACTAAGGTCAGGATTTAAAAAAATCCCTACGATCAAAAAACGAAAGTGTTCTGTTGTCACAAATAAACTTCCTCATGTAACCTTTTTGTATTTGCATCCCCCAACAAACATTAATCTGTTTTCTATCTCTAGAGTTCGGCCACTTTGAAACTTATATTAATGGGTAACATAGAGTATTTAATATTTTGAGATTGAATTTTTTTTTTTTTTTACTAAGCATAATGCCCTTGAAGTTCATCCAGGGTGTTGCATGTATCAATACTTCATTCATTTTTATTGCTGAGTAAATTTCTATTGTATAGATGTACCATCATTTGTTCATTTATTTATCCATTGAAGGACCTTAGAATAGTTTTCAGTATTTTGCTATTACAAATAACACTTCTGTAAACATTTGTATATAAGTATTTATTATGTATGTATGAACATAAGTTTTTATTTCTTTGGGATGAGTGCCCAGGAATGCTGCTGCTGGGTCATATGCTAAGAATCTGTCAAACTTTGTTCCAGAGAAGCTGTACCATTTTCCATTTCCACAGTAATGTATGAGACATAGTTTCTCCATAACCTCACCAGCATTTGGTATTATCACTGCTTAAAAGAAAATTTCTGTTGTTCAAGAATTTTGTAGGGACAACTCATTGTGACCTTAATTTGCCTTTCCCTAGTGGCTAACGATGCTTAGCATCTTTTCAGTGCTTATTTACCATCCGTATCTCTTCTTTGCTGAAATATCTGTTCTTTCAGGATTATTTTATAAACCTGCATTTCAGCAGTCGGTACCAGACACCCACAGAACGACCCGCACGAGGCCGGCCTCAGCGCAGGTGCAGATGCCTCCTCCCGCAGCCAGGGAGGCCACGTCATGTCCACGCCCGTCAGGCTGCCTCCGACACCGCCTGAGGTGAGGATCGCTCTGCGCAGTCCATCTCTTCCTTCTTGGAGGTAGAATTTGGTGCAGTTTTTGGAAGGTTAGAGGATATTATCCTGGGTGACGGGTTAGAATTGTTACAGAGAGATTTCATGGACAAGTACTATAAGGATTTGAAGTCACAGGAGAGAATAAGCTCACCCATGCGCCTGGTTTTAAGAATAATGTGTTTGGTAGAAAGATATAGAAAAACAGCTTTTGGAGCAAATTCCTAGAGTTAACATTGGGCTTTCACAGCAGCCAACAACTTGGCGGTACAATAAAGATGAAGTGGCTGCTGATTGTAGTTGGCGTGCTGGTCACATTTTCAGGTTTTCCGGCTTTGAAAGAAATGCTTCAGAACTACATTGCAGAAAAAGGACTCAGGGCACTGGACGTTATGTACTGATTTAGTAGCAGCTACTTCGTACAAGTCATCCTGCATGCCAGCTTACCAGAACTGAGGCTTTAGCTCCTACCTCCAGATGGTGGGGTTGGCCTGGACAGCACGGGCCCAAAAGCCTGGATGCAGCTGCAGCTAATGATGACAGGTAAGACTGGCCCTATTCTGGGTTCTTTGTTAATGCTAAGTGTTGAAGGATTAAAAAAGAAAATGACCCAAGCCTCCTAGGACCTCTGTATTCTCCTGAAACACTTTCTTATATTCAGGGACTCTAATACTCCCGCCCTAGTAGATGCTTCTTTAAAATGTCACACTAGTCAGGTGCCACATGTCCATTCTATTTGGGTGATCCTGTCCCCAGCTTTCATGAGACTGATATATCAACAACATGGAATAACCCACGAACATGAACCCATTCTGTCCCAAGTACTAAAGAGGCAGGCTTTCCATGAATCCATGTATTTATAGTGCTTTTACCTGGGTAAGAGTGAAAACCCTTTAGTCCAAGTGGCCCAGCTGTGTGGGGTTTTGACTACTTGGGAATTTTTCTCAGTTGTTACTCAAATCAGCTCTGGAGATCTATGAAGCTCCTATTTTCTGTGCTCTGTTCTGTGGAAACCTGACCTAGTTTTGGCTGTGGGAATCAACTGAAAGAGATGTCCTTTATCTAAAACTACAAGTGGCAATTAACCCCTAGTCTTGGGTTTGTAGTCCAGTTATTAACTGTTGGTCCTGATGTAGTTTCTAGGAGAAGCTTTAAAAAAAAACATTAAAATATTTATGTATATATGAATACATGAATACTCAAGCTAATCTAGTGGATCCAATTTTGGAGTTTTCATAATTACCCAACTAAAGATAGAAGCATAAGTACTGTTTGCATTTTGTTAGTTGTATGAAAGCAAATATGCCTTTTACATTGGAGTTTCTATTTTACTGGCACCAGTGGCTATGGGCTGGGTCCTGGAAAGTGACAGAAAAGTGACATTATAACATGTTACATGTATTTGTGCAAGTTTGCATAAAACCCTTTCCATATGGGTCCATTCATTAGGTTTTCTGTTGGGTTAGGCTGAGTTTGGTCAAAGTGTGATTTTGCAAGCTCTGAAATTCTAACTTACATTCCTCTTTCTGTCAGAAATCTCTCTTACCAAGGTGGCATTCCATTGGTCTAACTCAGCATGTATAAGAGGAGGCAGCAAACAGCTTTTATGGTCATCTGTATGGCTTTGTTTACCATTCTAGTGTGCAATGTGTATCTTTGAAATTTTTTAAAAGTAAATATATGATCTTCTACTGGGAGGAAAATCTGCATGTGAAAGGGTCATTTATGTTAGGAATAAGCTAGTATTACAAAAGTCATTAATGCTAGACTTCAACTTCATCTAATTAAAAATAAATGACAAGATTTATGTGGCATAGTATGTTTATGGCTATCTTGCATTAGCAATTGTTTTATATAAATAATTTTAAAAAACCCTCTGTTTCTCAACATGAAACAAGTAAAAAAAAACCAACTAACAACCCAAACACACATTCACAGGGAATACAGGGTAGTGGAAAGAGTAGGAAAATGGCATTGTACTTTGGCCATCCCACTAACTAGCCATGGAATTCTGTTCCTTAATCCACTGCATTTCAAAGTTCATATAAAATGAAGACAAGAATAATAATGTTCTAAAAAGTTGTTAAGAAAACTAAATGGAATAGTGTTTGTGGAAAATGTGAAGCTCAGTACACACTGTTAAATGTAAAAATGGACTCATTATGAAGCAATTTAAAAACTCTGTACAGCACAGAGGATCATTTGATTTGGGAGTAACAAAGATCGATCATATAGGAACCATATCATTCCCAGGACTCAACCCACAAATGTTGGTTGACTGTAAGCATTATACATAATAGCTGCTACCAAATTCCTTCTGTAAGGTAGCAAATTTAGTATTTGAGATTTGAGGTTTTTGTTCTGCCAGTGACTTGTAATTACTGTGTTTTCTCCCATCTCTGAAAGTGGGTAAACTACACGCAGAAATTAGAAAAATAAATGGACTACACACACACACACATAGCCTATTTCAGAAAAATAATTCTACCTTTGTTCATGTCACATTTTTCTTTTACCAAGCATCTCTAATATACATATTATTTAAACTTCACGACAGCCTTGAGAACTATTATGTCAAATATAAGAGATGGGGAAATGGTTTCCTACAGGGTGACTTGCTCCCTGCTAGTAGAGGGAGAACCAGAATTCTTTCTCAGAATTCTAACTCTGATCTGACCATGTGAAGGTAAGTATTCTGAGGTAATTTAATTCATAGACACTAAATTATATATAGATTCCCCTTTAAAAGGAATACAATTTTTTAAGAAACACCACTGACCTGGGAAGAGACCTATCAGGCAATCCCCAGGAAAAAACTGAACCGTGAGGCTTTTCCTTACGTGGCATTGCCCCTCCCTTTTTAATGGTTCCTTATCTAAAAGCACAGAGGACCTGACTTCTTGCACTGGAGTTAAGAACATCTATCTCTATGCACACAATTGCATTCTGTCTTTAGCTCTGTAAATACTTATGTTTATCTTAATACCTCACATGACCTATAACTTATCCACTTGGTAAACTCCCGTTTATGGACAAGTAGTTAACTACATAACATGTGAGGGATATAAGCACTTAAATACGTCAAGATCAGTATTGAAGGATCACAATCCCTTAGCTTGTAAACATAAGCCAGTGACTCCTAGAGTCAGGGACAAAATCTCATTTCCTATCATAGCATCAGTCTCGGAGGAATGTCAAGTTTTGGCGAAAGGTATGGAAGTATCATTGAATTTCCATTCCCACAGTGCCTTGAACAGCAGTATGGACAAGAAAGCCCATAGTAAATGTTTTTTCAATAGTGGTAAATGATAAAAGTTGTGCAAGACACCTTAATTACAACTTTTTCTAATCACTTACTGATATTGGCCATCTATGTGACTTGTGTGAAAGCTGCAATTTTAAGGGGAAACTATTCATGGTTTTATTTTTTCCACTGTAATCACTGCCAACATTACACTGATCACCCATGAAAAAGGCATGTGGAGATCATGAAAATGATTTGCCAAGATTAAACTGTAATAAACAGGTAAGGTACTAGTGTGCATAAATAATAGTAATAAATACAAGACTACCACTTGACTTTTTAATCTGTAATTATACTAGTTAATATTTAGTAAGCTGCCTCTATGAATTGGGCATGGTGCTAAATGCTTTCACACTGAACTTTTCACAGTGACTTTATGAGGGAGGTGCTGCTATCATTCCCATTTAGACAAGGAATCTGAGGTCCAAAGTGGGCAAGTCATTTGCCAGAGGTCAAATACCTATTTAAGTATTAGTCTTCTTAAAGTAGGAACTACTGATTAGAAGGATTTAATTTTCATACAGTTTACCCATTCCTTATTCACTCAAAGTCATACAATGCATGACATCACATTGTGTAATTGGAATATTAATGAACTACAGTTCCTCTTAAATTCTGACATCAAACTTGGTAGACTACCTTAATGCTTTATATCTTAGAAACCTCAGGTATGTTAAAAGTTGAGTAGAGCTGAAAAGAGCTCATCTTTATGAGATGTGATTTCAGGACTTGCAGGGCCCTTGACAAGGTGGCCAACACCTGTGGATCACGTGTCTATGAGTGATGTGGCTTCACCACGACTGTGTCACAGACGACACATAATTTATGGAAAAATATACAATGCAACCTCCAGTTCATTCCTTGATATTTCCTTGAGAAATTAAATTTTTGCTTGACTTCCTAATGAAACAAATGGGATGGTACAATGGTTTCACCTTGTGCCAGTCATGCCAGCTTGATAAGAGGAGAAGGTTATGCAGAAAAAACGCAGCCCATTTTAACAGGTGATATGAATATGAAGTTTGATTTAAATATGTGGGCAATATGAGTAAGGCAAGGACTTAGGCTCCTAGTGAATATATCATTCTCAATTATCTAGGTAAAGAATATTCCTTAATGTTTAAATATCCACATCTATCTGGTAGGGGAATAAGTTATACACATAATAATAAAAATTAGTTTGCAACTGATGCTTCTTTCTTCTAATTTTTAGCTAATCCAGAATTCTCATTGAGTCCCTCACTCCTTTCTCTAAGTTACATGGCACCTGAAGGAACAATGGTATTTGTGTGGGATGGGTACTAAATGTGACACTCACTGAAAATAAAAAGCAGTACCTAGGTGACTTTTTTCTTAGAAGTTTTCAATACTCCAATCCAAACAATACCTCTTTCTAGTACTGACGGTGATAAACCATCTACTGTGAATATAAATAGTTCTGCTTTCTTTTAAAAAGGAACGTATCACAACTGTTGCTCTTAATAAGCACTGCTGCTTGTACTGTGTGATTATTGCTGGGCTTGAAGTTTCTTCTCAGTAACACGTTTGATGTGGCTAATGGATGAAAAAAGGCATATCTACCCTGAACAATAGTTTGTAAGTAGAAACATGTAGTTACTCACAAGACACTTTGGGATTCTCTTTAAATTTGTACTCTTGCATACTAATGAGATAATGGGAGATTTGGGATACTAAAGCACTTCCTGAGTGATAAACACTAAATTATATTCCATATAATTTAATCTTAAACTTTATTTCAATGCATTCCATGGTATTGTGTTTTATTAATTAAAATGGTAAACTTATCTAACTCTATAATTTAGAACATCGAACTTTTTTTCTCTTTTGGAATGGGTATTTTTTGGCTCTATCAAATAAAGTGAACAAAAATAAAGACAGGCTGATTGGGAGACCATACTGTTGGCTTGAGAGTTAGGTAATGTTATCAGCTCCTTGTGGGAGGATTTCTTTGGGTGAGTCACATCACTTCTCTCAAGAGCCAGTTTTCCTCATTGTGAAAAGAAAGGGCTCAGACTGGAGTAAAATAATTTATTTCAGTCTAGTGTTCCAGAGTGACTATATTATTCATGTTGACATTATTGTAAAAAGACCAAAGATACAAAAAGTGCTTCACACTTCTGTTATTATGAAAGATTCAAAAAAACATATTCAACAAGGATTGAATGAATTCCTTGCATGTACTTATTACTAAATTAAGCTGAGTTATTAATTACTTACTGATGGTTCTCACCACATAAAACCATATCTGGAATTATGGTTGCCAGATAAAATATAGGATACCCAACTAAATTTAAATGTCCCATGTGATATTTGAGACATATACTTTTATTAAAATATTATTTTTCTGATGTTCAAATAACTGGGTATCCTGTATTTTTATTTGCTAAATCTGGCAACCTGATGGGTCAGAAAGAGTGAGGAGGGGGAGAAAAATTGGATGGAAGGAAAGTGAACAAAAGCAGTTTTGGAATATCCAGTAGTGAATTTAATAGTAAACAGAAAAAAAAAATAGTCAAGTAACATTTCCCAAAGTATATTCTGTTGAACCATCTCCTGAGTGAAGCTGTGTTAGTAAGGGGGACTAGTCCTTTATTCATTTATAAGTGGTCAAGTAAGTTTGGGAAATGCTTTGTATTTTATTTTCTTCTTAAAGTTTTATTTCTAATTGCAAGACTTCTCAGGGCATTTGTCTGTGAAAATAAATTTATAAGAATAAAATAGTATGTACTGAGCGGTCCATACTTACTTGAGCAGGACATCCTTATTCATGATCTTAGAATATCTATTAACAATCTACAGTGTTCCACTGAACATGCTTTGTAAACAGCAGAGTAAATAGTACAAAAACAGTGTGCTGATGAATTATTCCAAACGTCTTAACACAGAGGCTTTCTTCTGATTGGACAGACTTGTGGCCCATTGTGGACAATTATTCAAGGAGTAACTGTCCTGGGTTCCCCAGACCACAGAGAGTTCTGAGGCTATCATTAGATAGCACAAATACATTAATTTAAATAGTAGGTCTAGTATATGCCAGCAGTGCTTATTATAAAACACTGCAATTAGTTAACATACCATAGAAGCAGTGACCCAATATTAGGAAGCATTCCTTTAGTCTAAATTTGTGGTCTGTAACTTGTCTGTGATATATATTCAAAAGGGTCCACTGTTTGATTACAAAGGAAACAGGAACCCATGTGTGCATCAAGCTTGTTTATTGTTGAAAAAGCACGTTGCTATTTTGAAAATTAAGTGTGTGTTATCGTGGTTGATGAGGTATTTTTCATTTAAACATGTTACTAAATTTATAACAATTTTCAGTCATTAATTTTCTCAGTGAACACATTGAACTTCGGTCACATGGGATTCTACAAAAGTTTTACAGTTGGGCCTCATTTGTTAGTGAGCTGATCATCTTTCTCTGAGGACTCTGACTATTCCCAAACAATTTGGTGCAATGTGGTGGCCCTGTGACCTGTTATAACCAACAGAATATGGCTGAAGAAAAGCTGTGTCAGTTCTGGGTCCAAGCCTTAAGAAGGCCTGGTAGCTTCTGCATTTGCACTCCCGAGGAAGCCACTCACTATGTAAAAAGTTAGACTGAGCTGGGACTGCCATTCTTAAGAACCTTAACCTACCAACATGGAGAGGACTGGTGGATAAGAAGCCGAGCCCCCAGAGAACAGCCTTCACTGAACTCCCAGCTGACAGCCAACACTAGCTCACCAGCCAGGTGAGGTCAACCCCAGCTGAAACCACCCCAGGCTGATGCTATGCGGAGCAGGTGGGCTGTCCCCACAGAACCCTGCCTAAGTTACAGAGTTGGCAGCAAGTGAAATGGTTGCTGTTGTAAGTCTGCAAGTTTGGGGTTAATTTGTTATGCAGCAATATGGAAGTATAATTATACTAGATCTTTTCTCCTCCCCCCAGATTTGTTTGGCACTTAGTCATTTGTTCATTGGTTTTATAAAATGTTAACAGCTTTACCATGTTATAATCTCCCCCCCACCACTACTTTGAGTTGAAGGAAGCATTCATTCTTTCAATAACTGTTTGCCAAGCACCCTTGTTGGGTGCCGTTGGGCCCTAGATACCTGGAGATGAGAAGGAGACTCGGGAGAGGTGGCAGGAATACTCACACAGGATCTGTTTTGTGTGCGGTAAAGCATGTGTGCCCAGTGCAGTGGCAGCCCAGAGAACGGATCAACTTGTTCTCCCAGAGGCTGCAGAGAGTCAGAATACTCCAGGAAATGTCCTAGAAGGAACATCATTTATGTTAAGACTTGAAAGATGAAAGAATTCTTCCAGGTCAAGAAAGAGGGGTATGGAGGAGAGTCATTTTGTGTCAAAGGAAGAGCAGTTGCAAAGTTCTGACAGTATGGAGAATTATGATAGTTTTGAATAACTGAAAGTAGTCTCTGTGGCCACGGTGCAAGATGGAGTTAACAAAGATTACCCAGCTGTACAACCAGACAGAAGCCTTGAATGCTGTTTTAATGAATTTGGCTGGAGGACATGGTGAAACCATCTGAAAGATTTTTTAAACTCATACTTAAATGAGGTATAATTTACATACCTTAGAATGTTTACATCTTAAGTTCAGTTAATTCTAACATATGTAAATACCCATGTGACCACCACTGGGCCCAAGATGAGGTTAGCATGACATTCCTGACGAAGGACATTATAAGCATAAAACCACAAATTCAGAACAAAATATCAGCAAATAAAAACACATGCAAATCCAGCAATTTATGAAGGATATTACATTAAGACCATGTGGACAGGAGTGCAAGGTTGTTTTAATATTCAAAAATCAATAAAATAAATCACCACAATGGCAGAATAGAAAACCATACAATTATCATGATACAGATAAAGTGATAAAATTCAACACCCATTCCTGATAAGAACTTATCTGAGTATTTAAATTGGGGGAAAGAATGGCCAGATCAGTGCTGTTTGGAGAAGAAGACTCTTTATGAAACAGTCACCATCCTTGGTCTTGGAATAGGGAGCTACAGGATGACATTCTCTGGGATATATTTCTAGTGATTGGAGAGAAAGCAAAATCCACAGACATCCAACTTTAACATTTGAGGGACTATGCCAAATGCTGACTGCCAAGTGAGCAATAGATTTATTCCAGACCTCTTTAAGAGCTATGCAGACAAGCAAGGACTCAGATAGAGTCCATTAAAAAATGTGATTGCTCCACACATCACAAGCAGCAGTGCTAATGGATATTTGCTTACATGTTTTTGAGCCTGGCAGCTCTGTGCTAAAACAGAAATGAAACAATACAGAAAGCGGATTAGCTCAGGTCTATAGAGGTGGCTCATAGCAATAAAGGTAACAGGTGGAAACCTGAGTTCTAGTTTTGTCTGCCACTGTCCAGCTTGGTGACCTTTGGAAAGACAGGTTTCCTCTCTGAGTCTGCTTCTCCATCTATAAAAGAAGTGGATTGGTCTAGATGGGCCACAGAATCAGTCAGATCTGGGTTTTAATCCTGGCTCTATCCTTTACCATTGGTGTGATTTGTGCCTCAGTTTCTACATCTGTATAATGGGAAGAGTGTCTCTCTGTAGATTAGATAAGATCATGTGAGTGGAGCACATAACACATTCACTATACTGAACACTCAATGTAGGTAAATGCTATTGATGTTTTAAAAAATTAGCTACTAGGCTTGAAAATGCCAGAACGATAAACAGTAGCTTGGAAATACTATTTTTTTCTGACATGGAGACTGGTAGGTGTTGTGGAAAGCTTTGAAATTCTGAATATTCTGCCTGTCATCCAGGTGGTACTATAAGAAGTTGATAATTTTAGCAGGAGGAAAACAGAAGGGTAGATATATTTTCATGATTTAATCTTGGTAATGTACCAGTGATTTCATTACCATGTGCAAAAAGCTATGATGATATTTCTTATACTCTGATAAGTACTAAGTGAAAAGTCTAATTAAATGATGCGCCCATAGAATTTCCATAGAATGTAATCAGTGTGACAACCAGAACCCCCTATTGATTACACTGGTGAATTTAATAAAATACTATGTTTAAGTAATCCAGCAGAGTCTGACATTCACAGTCAGACATGTGGTTTTTGCCAGCTGTAAATAAGTTGCTCACACGAACCAAGTACCCCCTTAGAGACTGGAAATTTAATTATCTGCATTTGCAGCATAACATATTGTATCAAATAAGTGACTACTTTTTCCAAAAGAAAGTTGTATTCATTGTATCTGTCTGAGAGTTTGAACTATTTGGATGGACAGAATATTCAGACTGGAAATATTCATGAGAGAGGTTAAAATGATACTATTGGATCATGTCTGCACCATACATCTCATGCTTTCTTATTTATGGGCAGTCATAGCCCAAGTCATGCAGAACTTGTAATGATTACAGTTGGATTGCAATTTCTGTGGCCTTTGGGTGGCAGTGCTGGAAGCTGGCTACCCTCACTGGCCTGTACCCTCTGGCATCTGTGGCTGCTTCCTCCACTGCTTACCACTTTTAATACCTTGAACTTGCTACTACAGGAAGATGTCCTGTTTGCATCATGTCCACAGGGCGGACAGCAGGGCTGTGGAGTCTTTTTCAAACTTCTTTCTATAGCTCTTCATCTTTTTATGGGGTTGGATTTGTGGCTATGGGAGTCAAAATTTTGTCCTGTACTCAGAGTCAAGTGTGCTTAACTCAGGCCCTCTTTTTTTCCCAACCCTTCAATCAACCAAAGAAAGGGAGTGATGGCTGTCATTCTAAGTGGGCCCAGGGGTTTCCCAGATTACTTCAGTTGGTCCTTCATTGATATTTAAGAGGCAATGTGCCATGCCACGCAAATTACACTCAAAACAGAGAGCCTACACCACTCTCATCTGAGGCTTGTAGAAAACCTTGCATTCAGTGAAAACATGCAGCAGTGAGGCAAAAGTCAGCACAGATCTGCCCAACAGAGTTTTAAAATAGAACAATTAGGGGAGTGAGAGCCCAGTCTGGAATAATAGTGGCTTTGGAAAGAAAGTGCTTTTCTGGCAGGCAGTGTGGCTGTGGAGTTGGACACACCTGGATCAGAACCCTGGCTCCACTGCTCACAGCTGTGTGGTTCTGGATGCATTATTTTGCCTGTTGGGACTCTGCTGGCACCCCTCTATATTGGAGAGATGTGTATTGAGTACAATCTGCTTATGTTACATCAACATATAAGTAGGCTGCTTGTATAATAAAATGAATGCAAATATGTGGTAAATACTTCGAGTGAGGAGACCTTGCCTTAAAAAGAGCTCAGCAATTTTCTAGCTATGTGATGTTGGGAAACTCCCTAAACACCCTTAATTCTTAGAAATGTCTGGAATGGAATTACCTACACCTATCTAGAATCAGTGTGAAGTTCAAATGCATTTTTGTGTCTGGAAGTGCTTTCATAAGCTGTAAATTCTAAGCAAGATAGGTTATTATATTAATATGTTATTACCATGCTATTAAATGTAGTGATCATTTATAATGTTTTTAAAGAAACTGGACATTTTTCTGCACCTGAATTCCAGTGAGTAGAAACTTTCAAAATGAGCCACATGAGAAAAAAATGTCTGTGGATTATATGCAGTTAGTGGTCTGTAGTTCTTGTTGGAATGAACGTTAAAATCATCTGGTTACCACTGACCTCCAATATAACCCTTCTCAACAGGAAAAGAAACACTTGCCTGTGACAGATAATATATCAAAATATGCAAAATGGTTTTATTTTCCTTTTAAATAGAAGCAGACAGAAATGGCAGAGGAGAGAAGAATGTTTAGTGCTTAACACCCCCTATTTTATAAGCTCATCTCAAACTGCAAATGCAAAACAAAGTCAGGAGTCCAAACTGGCTCTTATACCTACCTTTTCTACAATTTTTTTTTGCCTTTTGGGGGACATTTCCACACCTTCATGAAGAAGCAAATTATATAATGTTTTTCTCTCCGTCATAAAATGTGTAGCATAAATATCTAGGATTTTTTCAAATAGTCATAATTTTCTGTTTTCTTCTAAGGAAGTTTTCTACTTGACAAGTACTTAGAAGCTTATCTGTCCTTTGATAAAGTCTTAAGATGATTTATTACAGCTCTGGAAATAACAGTTGGCTTAGTCAACTCTTGGGCAAATAGAAAGAGTTTGAAAAAACACTGTGATTCCTGCTTCAATTGCAACAGTTTTGTCCCCTTCCTGAGTTGGTTTTGGCTTCATAACGATAACCTGCACACTGACAATATTATGATTCTGCTACTTTAAATCTTCAAAGCAATGTCACTTATACTGTCCACCAGTTTTCAAAGTGCTTAAACAAACATGTTATGTCTAATGTAGAGTTAGACAGTCATTAATGATTACCAGCCATATTGTTAGGTGTGAAAGTCCCTTTCTAACATCTCAAGAAAGTCTTAATTGTAATGCAGATCACAGCTACAGATGTCATGGTAGAATTCTTCCAGAAGTATTGCAATAATGTATAATTTCTAGCCAAAGTGATCTCATAAACAATCACATAAACAAACCACATCATTTGGTTTGACCAAAAATTATGGCAGGAATGTTCTCAGAGCCACTCACTGCTATACAGGTAGACATTTTTCATTAACCTCTGCTCCATACAGAAAACCCAAATGGCTCAGCAAATATTGACTGAATTATAATTTTGACATCATTAATCTTTTTTTCACATACTTGAGGTTTGCATATTGCTCCCCATTTTACAAGATGAAAGTGAATGCAAAGTTTAATCAGCAAATAATCTGAATACAATAAACAGGATCCTAGCAGATAAATTCACAGGTATTGTAAGAGGCTTTTAGGGCAGCCTTGCAAAAAGGCTCTTTTGAAAGTTGCACCCTTTGCAAAAAAATGTGTCTGAGCAAAATAAAATGTTTAAACAGCAACATTTACTAAAAAAGAAAACCTCAGCATTAGAAAAGTACATACCCAGGCTCTCCCTGCTTTCCTGTAGTTTGTCATCACCTATTTTAAATATAAAGTTATGTGTCCTGTTGGAGCAGAACAAGGGTTTCAGACCTGTGGATCTCCAGAAGAAATCTAAAACATTTGTAAAAGGTGCAAAGATTTTTCTGTTACACTGCTACCAAAGTTCTCAAGTATTTGGGTGTATTTCTGTATTACTCTTTCCTGTATCATATAATGTAGTATCATTTCCTTAATCATTAGCTCCCTGCAGTAGTTTCTTGGTTCCACACATTAACAAATGTAAAATCTAATATAATGGTTCTTATGTATTAGATAACTCCTGAGAAAATGAATGAATGAATGACTAGGTATTTAATAATGCTATCGATCGTTTCAAAACAGCTGAAGGAAAACACTGATATCTTTGTCTTGACACATCTTGTCATTTTTTCCTTCTACTGTCTCACACCATTCTCTACTTCAAAATGCATGAAAAAGACCAGCGGGGGTACATGTATGTGAAGTGATATACACAAATATAAAATATAATCTTCATATAATATTCTTTTAATCTCTGTAAAAATACACTTCATGAAATATTCTTTTCTAATATTTAATGATTTTGCTAGTTAGGTACTCAAAGATAAATATGCTACTGCCAATTTCCTTACAGAAGGAATTTTTCTCTGAGAAATGGTAAATGTTGATGCCAGAAAGGATAAAAGATGGACAGAAAATTCTTCCCTGTGTTTTGGTCCACTGCTGCCCTCCAGGGGACACATGGGAAATTAGCAGTCTCTCAGCTTCTAGAAATTTGAGATCTGGGAAAATCATCTTGTTCAACCGACTTCTATTAAGGAAGACTTAATTAAAAATTAATTAAAATTCCTTCAAGGATAGCTGTATAATTCTAAACAATCTTTACATTGCTTGCTTTTCTAGGGCCACCTAATTTAGAATCACACTCAGAAGATAAAAAGTTCTTCGTCTATCCTAATTTCCCTGCAGCCTTTTAACATGTTATTTCTTGTCCTGTTAAGGAACATCTGCTTACTATGACTAACATATTACTCACTGTTTATACTTGCAGCTTTTAGCTTTCAAAGCTTCAGAAACCCCAGCTCCTTCAGTCTTTGTTATAAAGTCAGTTTGTACAGAGGAAATATGTAAACATTTCCAAAGTTGTGAAATTGTTATTTATTTCCGGACAAAGAAGCTTCACTATTTTGAAGTGAAGACCAAAGAACAACCTGTGGATTTTAAGTGGTAGAGCCAATTAACAGTATCCTCAGGTCATTTCAGTTTCTTTATATAAAACTTGAAAAATAAGGGATAATATCTATTATAGTCTTCCTTTATAGGCAGAAACCTAATCTTTCATTTGTAAAAATCTTAAAGGAGAATTTAAATCACTATTAAAATGAAGTTTCTAGAAGTATATATTCTGCATTAAGAGAGAATTTCATGACCTTAGTTTGATATTGTGGAAAAATTGCTTATAAAACATTTATTTGTTCAATTAACACTTGTTGAGAATTCCATTACTCATAAGATACTCTATTAGGAGTTCTAGGTGTACAACGAAACATACCATTCAATAGAGAAGATGATTAGTAGACAGTGTCACATTTTGCCCTGTAGAATATTTAGTTTTATTCAACAAGTATTTTTGAAATGCTTAGGTTTTTATATATATATTATCTACTAGAGTTCAGGTACCTTGAGAATAGGGACTTCTGCTCATCTTTGTATTACCAGTACCTTGGATGATTTAATTTCTCAAACCTTTTAATTTCTTTTTGAGTGTGTGTTGTTATTCTCAATTTATAGATGAAGGAAATTATTCATCAATTTCTAAGCTTAGCATGTAATAGAGATTTAAATCCAAATCTGTATCTATATTTCTATGATTATATTTCTATGATATATATACTATGATTTCTCCTGCTTATGTGCTTAGCATAGTATCTGGCTCATAGTATGTGTTCAGTAAATATTTGTAAAAAATTAATTAGTTTTCTTTTCCTAGGTAGTGTATTCTTTGTTTTCATTTTGGAATCTGAAGTGCCCCAGTAGTGTTTGGCACATAATAAGTTCTCAGTAATTGTTGAATGAATAAATGAATGAATGAATGTAGATTCTTGGAAAGTCTCTTTTTTAGTGTTTTTCTACTACTTTAATTCTATAGTATATCCATAATGGTAGAATAAAGTCTTAAGACTAATACAGACAAGTGTTCTATGAGATACAATATTGATGGTGGTCTCTAACCCCCTATCCTGGAATTCATTTTAAGCTAAACCCAGGCTGATAGGTTTCTGACCTGCCTTTTTGGCAATTTCATTGCCCAGAAATCTGAGGAAATGAGTGGGGGAACTGATATTTCAAACAAACAAATTCTAACTCAGAAAGAGGAACTGGTTGGCTAATGGGAAGTATCAGGACTCTTATAGAACAATAAAAATATAGTTTAAAAAACTGTGATGAAGGTAGAAGATCAGAAAGATATCAGACAGATATGGCAAATTTATGAGAGCAAATTTCTTAAAGTTCAGGGAACAGATTAGTAGAATTTTACAGCATAAGAATTTGGAAAGGAAAATGCATTGAGAAGATGGAAAAGTTTGCAGAAATTCTAAATATCTTAATATTAATAACCCAAAACTCTTAATAACAGTTTTCTCTGGTATTAGGATTATAAGTAATTTAAAAAATTTTAGCTCTCTATATTTTGTGTCCATAATGTGTCTATAAAATATTTGTCTATTAATGTGTCTATAAAATGGTTCTCAAATGATCAAAGCAATTCAGATTATATTACAATCTAAAATATAAAGTTTACTGTAAAACAAGCAATTTCTACCACATAGAAATTAGTTGCAGGTAATTCTAAAGTAAAATAAAGTTGTCAGTTATGAAGAAGAAACTATTCTGGTGGTTTTTGTGTGACCTTCTTTGCAGTTTCTGTGTATCTCTGCTTTAAATAACCCATTTATCAATTCATTTATTGAGCATATGTTTACTGAGAAACTTCTGTGAAGCAGCATTGTTCCAGGCATTAGGGACACTGATGTGAACAAGACAAAGTCCTTGTTCTTAGAGGGCTTCCATTTTAGTAGGAAAGAAAGACAAATAAAGAAAATATCTTTAATTCCAGGCAACAATTGTGCTTTTAAGAAAAGTAAGGCAAGGTAGGGGAGAGAGAGCGAAGCTGTGTGGCTGCTTCGAACAAGGTGGTCAGGGAAGTTCTCTGAGAAGGCAGCGACTCTTGATCGGATGCTTGAATGTTATGTATTAGCCTGGGAAAATCCGGCTGAAGAGTTGTTCAGATGTAAAGGAACACACTCAAATGATCTGAGAAGAACTGAAACAATTTTCAGGATTCATAAAAGTTTTTAAGTTCAAAGAGCACAGTGTTCCAAGAAAAGATGGACCTGAGGCTTAGAGATGATGGTAATGTTGATGGATGAGAAAGACAACAGAATTGTCAGATTTCTATTTTCTTTGTCAAGGAGAGAATGGAAACGATAGACTATTATTGCTGAGAGGGAAGAGAAGATGAATAAAGAGAGTGTAAGAAGATGCCTATATTCTAGATTTCTTCAACGATTCTGATTGGTGCTTGCTGTGTTCTTGGGCATCTGTTTTTTTGTTTTGTCCCTTAGAAATGATTGAAACCTTGGGGTAAAGACACTCTATAATTCCCTGAGTAATCTCAATTAATTACCAGGATTTTATTGAAATGTGAGATTTGTTATCGTCACCTATTTATTGTCTTTAGAAGCTTGTTCTACCTGAAATTCTTCTGTCCCTCTGGCTTAAATTTCCTTACAGTAGTGGAATAAGGGAGAGACGCAGGTTATTTTAGGGTAGTGGAAGAGGGGCCAGGTCCCAAGAGAATTTGGTACTGAAGTAAAGAGGGGAGCAGAGGGACTCCAGTCCTTGGAACAGGGAGATGAGGCCTCATAGGACTGAACTGGAAACATCTCTCCCTTTATACTCTTTCAAAGCTCAACCTTGCCTTCCTTGTATGTTTTTTAATGCCCCACACTTTTCTCTGTCTCCCCCACAACCGAACAGTTCAAATATGGCTCCATCTGAGCCTCAGTAGGAAAACTAGTGCCCAAAATGTCTCCAGGTAAAATGCAAATCATCTTTCTCGAAATCTGGGGAATGTCATACACAACCACTGGAAGAAAATGTGGAAGGGTGTGAAGTATGTGTGGCACATGGTCAGATGTGGAACGTTCCTTTGCCCAATTCAAAATTCTAATATAGCATATAAACAGATCTGTCTTCAGACATATATAATTCCTATTTCATAGTTTAAAGCATAAATATAATTACCAAAATACCAGTTTTAAGTGTGTTGATTCTTAAAAATAGTAGGATATCTCGTCTGTTCTGACACTGTGCTAGGTTTTAGGGATGTGAGTAAACTGAGGTAAATTAGCAAATGAAACCTACTGAACTGCCACTGACCATCTTTGAGCAACTGCAGAAAGCAGGAGAGGTATACACAAGCAAAGGATTGGCGAACGTGGAACTGATTTTCAAAAGTCGGGGGGGAAGCAGGTTTCCAACAACCTCTTATCAGTGAGCTTCAAATGAGCTGTGGTAGGGCTCACAGCTGGGCTCCAGATGATTCTCCAAAGAACAGGTCATGCAGATGAACATTCCTTCTCTGAAAAGGTTACTGGACTGACCAAGGGGGTAATTACTATATCTGGAATTCTACAGGATACTTGTCAATGCATGGCACAGAATCCTTGTGGCTAGGATGAAGAAATATGAGCTAGAAATCAAAGGTATTGGCAACTTGTTGAATAGCCACATCCAGAAGATAGAAATGAATAATGAATGGCTGTCTGGAATTTCTAATGGTGGTGCCCTGGTCCTGTTACTGTCAACATTTAATTAAGCTAAGTATTAAAATAAATAGAAAGAATACTAGTCAGATTTACTATGACACAAGTTAGGACTTCATTTAGTAACTAAGTGAGATGACACAATGAAGTTATACTTCCCATTCCAAGTTGAAAAAAAGTTGGTGGGCTGGAACAAATTTAATGAGGTAATATTAATGGAAACGTACGTGAAACAAAACTACACAGATATAGGATGAGGTATGTGTGACTTAGCTTAGATATTTGAGAACACTTAGGAATTTTAATTGTCACTCTGATATGGTTGCCACAAAAGCAAATCTAGTGTAATAGAAAGTACTTGGAATGACTTTGAGTGTCCATGAATATTTTTACAATGAGTTGTTCAGCATTCAATTGGTTATTTTTTGTTGTTGCTTGGTCCCACTGCAGTTTGGATGATACAGAAGGATGATACTAATTTCAGTACTTGGAATTAGCTATTGCTAATTGTGTTTCATCCTATTGAAGTCAGATTATACTCCATATTTGTAAAATATAAAAAATTGGAGCATGTTCAGAGAAAAGTGACAAAGGTGTTGAAGGAAGGAAACCAGAGACAATGAGGGATCATTGGAAAGGAGCTTGTCAGGGTATCAGAGGAAGTAAACATTTCATTAGTCTCAAAGTTTACACCTGGGACCAATAAGTAGAACTTACAAAAAGACACATTATAGTTTGCTTTAAAGACTTTCTGTCAACTGGAGCTGTCTCAAGTTGGGAGGCTGAAAGATTCCTGTCATTGGTGGTGATTCAATATCACTTCAATCATAAAAGGAGTGTAGGATTATCATTCATGACCTTTATGGTCCCGCTCAGCCTTGTGAGTCTTTACTATTTATTGTACAAGTGGCCCTGATGAAAAGTTTTTGATTACTTTTAGGATGTGATTTTAGAATTTGGGGAATGGAGTAGGTGAGAGCATATAACCTCTCTCCTATCTCAAAGTGAAGCCCTAGAAAGCAGAGTAAAGGACCTCAAACATTTTTGACTGTCTCAGTTCTGATGTTAGAAAGGAAAGAATTGGCAAAGTGGGGCAAGTGCTTGATTGATACATACAGATCCAGCTGGGTAAACCATCACCAGAAGCATTTCCAGTGTGGTCTCTAGTTGCAGAGGGATCATTTGATGCTATGAATGCCGCTTGCTTTCTGTCACTTAGCAGTGTCATTGTGATCTGTGATCATTTGCCTGTAATAGTGAATATCATTCTCTCTCTCTGTGCTGTAATTAAAAAGAAGTTGTGGTTGTTGACAATTCTATTCCAATTTGCTCATTGCATAAAAAATGCTTTCCCGTTTTGAATGCAGTAGGACTTAGATGATGTGAGTTGTATTCACAGCTTATATTTGGCACAATCAAATGCTATCTTCTTTAGGTATATATACCCACTATTCCAGCCATAAGACATGTATTTATTCAATATTAATGGTGACTTGTTTTTTTTTTAGCACCTTATACCAAATATTTGCTGATCAATACAACTCAGACTTATATTGGATATTAGTTCTCTATTTCATGGTCCTTGGCAATTGATTAATTTCAATATACACATTTACCCAAGAAACTAATAAATTTTTGATACAAAGAGTCCACTGTGAAACTTCAGAATCATTTTTGACTGTAGCATAATTTGTTTTGAAGTTACAGTACACACAATAGTAAAGCTGCCAAACAACATAAGAGTTAAATATTTTCTAACAATACTAAGCTCAGAAAAGAGCTTACATAGCAGTTTTTCTGCTTGCTTTACATTTATATTTGTGTCACAATACAAATAGGGCTTTTACAGTCCAAGATTAATGCTATGCTTTTCTGTGTTCCTTCTGTATCATCCAAACTACAATTGGACCAAACAACAACAAAAATAATCAATTGAATGCTGAACAACTCATTGTAAAAATATTCATGGACACTCAAAGTCAATATCAGAAAAAATGTCCCAGAATATATCTGTAACTCACCATCTTTATTTTGATAAAACCTCAGAGACTGTTGTGATGATTGAATATAAATAATATATGTAAAGCTCTGCCAGAGATTAGCTCAGGGTAGCTAGTTTTTGTGGAACGTTTATCACCGTCATTAGTAGTAGTAGTAATAATATAACTAATAATATTAGTATTTGAATCTAGGGTCAAGTAGATAATTTATTTCATATGTGAGAGGTCTGTTTTTTTACTTTATATCTGAAGTTTTCCACTGCTTCAAAAATAGCTGACTAAAAAAATGATGTAAACTAATTACTAAATTGTTGTGCCTCCAACTATCATCATTGGCTTCGTACAGAAAACCAGTAGTGGTGGATTAAATGGATGCTCAAGGACTGCTTAAATTAACTAGTGCTAATCTTCACCAAACAGACTTGTCAAATGTATTTGATGTATAGGAGCCTGGCTCAGAAGGGAGCTTCATTTGGAAGTGAAATGTCCACTGATGTTAACAAACCTCTCCAGTTTCAATAGAAACAATTACAGTGTAGAAAGCAAGACGATTTTAAATTTAAGTAAAGATCATGATTCCTTTAACCACACTTGTAGGAGAAAATGTTTCTAATGCAGAACAACAAAGGCAAAAGTCAAGAAATAAATACATTGCATATCATTAAATAGTATGTCTGCTAATTTTTCTTTCATTTTTTTTTTTGGATTTAATGTTTCAATATGGGCTGCCTTGAATGTAAGTGTAAGCAATTTTTAAGAAAATTACTTCCAAGAAAACAAGCAGAATTTTTCCTGCATTAAAAGGTTTTCATCTGTTAAACACTCTCATATCTTAGGACAGATTCAATTTTAGTGTTTGAAGAAAATGAGATGCTGGAAGCTAAGATTATCACAAAATCATAGGGTTGGGGGATCATCAAGAGGTCATTTAGTTCATCTTCCTGTCTCTATTCAAAATAACATTCAAGAGAGAAAACTGTTCATACTCTTAAAAAATTTCAGCATAAACTGCATTTGAACTTCATATGAGATAGCTCTCTTTTGTTTGCTTTTTGTTTTTAATAAGTACTTCTCTTTGAAGGAATTTTGAAAAAATTATTTGGGGGTTATATTATAGAAACATCAGAGATATAATGGGCAACACCCTTTGCATTTTATACTCAAAAGAAATAGTACTGACATCTGAAAACACAGGGGTCATATTAAACACTGGCCTAGAAGGAGAGAGTGGAAAAGAATAGATATTCAAACAAAGCAGTAGAAGGATGAAAAATCAAAAATAAGGAAAAAGCTTCTTTGTAGCAGGATGCCAATATATTTACAATAAGAAATATGTTCCTCGTGTGATAAGTTGTATTGTTTGATCGCTGTATTTTCTTCCTGTAGATATAGATACAGATATGGATGTAAATATATGGGAAGAAGAATTATGATTAGTGAACTTGCTACCAAGTGAATCTGAGTTCGTAACCAAGGGAATAAGTTGGAAAGTATAAATGGCTGATGTTTCAAAGCCATGACAACCTAATGGATTCTTCTTTCTCCAGGGATACATTTGTTATGTAGTCTAGAGACCCAGGTTCTTGGGCCAGCTCTTTTTACCCTATCAGGGCTCTAAAGACGCTGTCCATTTTTGCCCCTTTCAATGTCCTTCTACTGTACCTACTTCTGATGGACAGGAAAGCTTACTTGTAAGATTTTTACTGTGAGAGTTTCTAAGTTATGTGTAGAATAAAAGCTGAAATACTTTTTATTAGTTTGCAAGGAAATGTTGCATCATTATTGTGTAAGTGCTATGCTGACTCTAACTAGAAGCAATATTGAATTTCAGCAACTTCTCCATATGCAGTTCTGAAAAATTATGAGCACTTGATTTCATGTAAGTTCTCTCTTTGGAAAAGAATACAGTGTTTTTATTTAGCATGAACATTATTTTTCAGTGTTTCCATATAAGAATCACTCCTCAAAATGGTTTTTTTTTTGGCAAAAGCTAACAGAATTATGTTAAACGATGACAATTGATGAAAACAGAAACACCGTAATAATGGATTCTGGGATTACAAGACTGAGAACCTGGGAATAGAGCCAGACCAACATTTCAATAATGGGATGCTCACTTGTGTTTCATGTTCCATGAGAGGTGGTGGAAAATGAGGAAGTGTAGGGAAGTCTTATCTGGTTCTCTGCCCATTTAGCTTGTTGTTGTTCCAAAAAGAGATGTAAATTCACAGTTCTCCTAAAAGGCTGTGTAAGGACACAGAGTTCTCAGGGGGAAATGATATAGCCAATTTACAAGCTGCAAATGGGTCAAATAAATGTAAATGGGAAAAATAAATGTCATTAAAAAAGTCTTGGACTGGGAAAGGCCCTGGGGTATTAGATATTGGAACTATGGCATGTAAAGAAAGTTACAGCATTTCATTTGGATATTTTGAGTAGTTGGAAGGATTTTTAAAAGGATGGCATGTCTATGTTTCATATACTTAGCTTATACTTTAATGTTTGAAGTGTCTCTTTAGATTATATATGTATTTTTTCTTATTTTATAACAGAAAGTAAGATGGCTAAAATCTCCTATATACAGACATATATATATATATATATATTCATTAAATGGAAATACTCCACTGTGCCCACTTAAGGTCAAGTCAAGTATATCTAACTCTAAGTTAGAAAACTGTGCACTGAACTGCTGATTCCTTTTATAACTGATCTGTTAGCAAGGAGCCTGAGGAGACTATTTCAATGACATTCCTCTGTAGTAATGCTCCTTGTTTTAAAAAATTCATTTTTGAAACTTCTGTGCCCTACTTAGGTACTACACAATAGATCCCATAGCAAATCACACAAATTAAAATTACCTCATAATATGTTGTCTTGTTGTAATGGAGTTTATATTTCAGTATTTACAAAATTTTTAATAATAAAAATATTTTCAAAAGACTCATATTATAGTACTTCCTGTAACTCTAAGTATTTTCCTGGGTTCAAAAATACTCCTTAATTTTGAAAGAAACATTTTGGGATTCTGGAAGAATTAAATGCCCAGTACATACAATGAGTTTCAGAATATTGGCTTTGACAACTAACATGCCAATCAGAAACTTTTGCATGTGAAATTAGGGCTGGAATCTTTGCAATGATTTTTTTTTAATGTTAGTTTAATTGGCTAAATTTAAGAGTCTTGAGATAAATAAATAAAGGAGAATTATGTATTATAAATTATCATGAAAATAAAGCACATTTCTAATTAATTTAAAAATTTGACTTATGACAAAATGACTGAACTTTTTGATGCTTTGTCCTCTACTAGGATTAGAGTAGTGAAATGATATAAGATGTGTATTAGCTGAATCAGTGCTTAGGGAGAATTTTGAGAACTGAGGACTTTAAGTGCCACACACACTAAGAGAAGCAGTTTTACTTAGATCTCAATACAGTGCAAGATGGAGAAATAATGCAAATGATAGAGTTGTAATGGATGTTACCTTTTTAATTAAAACTTAACGTATCACTTATGTATGGTTCGTTATACTTCTCCAAGCAGCCACAACAACCATCTTGCTGATGTAGAAGTTGATGAAGAAAACAAAAGGAAGAAATGGCAGAGAAAGAAAGAAGAAAAGAGGAAGCGGGCAAGGCAGAAGCTCCACAATTGCAAGTTATTTCATAGGCAGATATAAATGATCAGATTCGTTCACTCTTCCACTCTTGCCAAATGTAATGATAAACCTTTTGGTTCTGTACTTTATTTTACAGTGAAGATTTTAAACTCTGAAAATCTCAGCACATTTTTTTTGTGTCACTGGACAGGTGCCATGTGGTCATTTTATAGAAGGACCATTTCTCACTCACATGGACGAGAGGGGGGAGAGATGGAGACAATTGATTTAAATACCCTAACTCAGAATTTACTGTGGATTTAAAAAATCTGATTAATGTTGCATTAAAAACTGGTGGCTGCTTTACTGCCTTTAAAACATGCATATATAATTGGATACTGTAATGCTTTGAGGGTAAAATAAATACCAGCTCACACTAAAATAAATACTCTGTATGATGGAGTTCACATAGACATAAATTAATCATCTACCAGTTAACCAATATGCACAGGAAAGAAATAGATCACTTATTAAAGGTTGCCTCATGTATAAAATGGGAAAAATAAAATGCTTATGTATTTTACAGTGGTGCTGTGAGGGAAAATATATAAAATTATTGCTAAGCAGTTTATAAACCAGAAAATGCAGTATGAACATTAAATTAATAATATTTGTACTAATTCAGATTCAACACCCTCGGCATTAAATATATCTTTGCCTATTGAAGCATACACAAAACCAAATGGAAGGCTTTATATTCAATTTTTAATGGTGTCTTCAGAATTCTTCAAAGCATTGCAGAAGTTGTTGGTTTTGTTACAAACTTTTCAGTAACTTACTCCCACTGTTCCTAAGATAAAGTTCTTGGCTGTTTACCTCCCCAGCCCCATTTTTAAAATTCTTTCTCCAAAGGCTTTACGTCTTTCACTTGTATAGACATATTAGTTACGAAGGGAACATGAGTTTGAATTTTTTAATCACGTGGAAGTTACTACATGTTCTGTGCTTTGGTTTATTTTGAATTAGAGATTGAAATAGGGAAGTACTGTTAAATTTGGTGGAGGACAGGTGCATTGGGTGTCTGAAATATTGCATCAAATTGACATGTAGGGTAAACCTTCTGTGCTGGGACAGCAGCATGGCCTGGAGCAGCATTGTCTTAAGGCCATCATGCTGTTCAAAATGTTACAGTCTTTATAGATAAATCAAGCTTCTGTTTCTCAACTCAAGTCCAGAAATACTGTTCAAGGACACACGGGAAAACTAAGCCACATAGAACACAGTGCCTTTCTTCTTCTGCTTCTTTTAAAAATGGAATCTTACTATTTAGAAGACCAACTTGTACAAAATGTGTAATCTACTCAGCACATTTTTAACATTGTCAATGTCCCTTTGACTATCAATGATAAAACACATCAGGCGTTTCTACACTCATTTGCTTTTATAGGGGCCATTAATATAGAAATATCTCCTCATCTTCCACTACGAAATGATAAATGGCTGACTGGAGATGTCTGAAATATTGCCAAATCTCCCTTATGTATCATATGTCACCAGCAATAATAAACAGTGACTAATCTTTGGTCATGAACTGTATTTATGGCTTTCTTGTCATCGGGAGGTATGTATTTTCTTGAATCAGGTTTAAAGCACTAATATTTATACTGGGAACATGTGTGCTAGAAAAAGTATATGTAGGTCCAAAGGAAAATAATCCTTGCATTTTCTTTCATTTAACTATTTATAGAGTTGGCATTTCCATCTGTATCTATTTCTTTCTTTGCATCAGGATTCACTCAGAAGTGTTACGGATTGGGAGTTCTAATTTATCCCAGTCAGTTCACCATTTTGGTGATAATAGTCTCCTTATCTAATAGGAAAAGTAATGGGGAAAGGAATATGGCAAAAATGTCAACTTATCCCAGTTAAAGCTTTTCAGTGATCGAAAGGAAGCACAGGGAAACTGTTTCCTCCAGCTCCTAAACCCATGTGGGGGTTGGGAGGATGAGTGTGCAAGTCCTGTGGATTCCTGGGAAAGAGTGTCCCAGACAGGAAATAGCAAGTGCAAAGGCCCTGAGGCAGGAACATGTCTGATGTGCTTGCAGAACTGTTAGTAAGACTGATGGAGTAGAGTGAGTATGATTGTGGGGGCAGAACGAGATGGTGGTTGTAGCAGGCTAATAGGTGACCTTGAGTGCCATTGTTAGGTTCGAGCTTTTACTCTGATTGAAATAGGGAACCTCTAGAGAGTTTTGAGTCAAGAAGCAAAATGGCCTGATTTATGCTTTATTGAAAATAGACTGTAGGAGGCAGCAATGAAAGCAAGGAGATAAATTTAATTAATTAAAATGACAAGTTCAACTCTATTCTCTGTATATGTTTAATGACTTTGAGCCAGAAATGAATGAGAGACAGTAGTATAAAAGTATATGCAAAAGATTGACATAACACCAGGTTGGACAAAAGAATTCAATAAAGCAATTATTTCATTTCCATAGCAACAAATGGTAAGTTTGAAAACATTTCAAACTAAGGTCATGAGCAACTAATGATAAAAAATAATTTAAGGTTTGGGAACTTCAAATGTCTATTGCTAAGGAATAGATAAAAAATTTTCCTCCTTAAAATGGTTTGGGTTATGGGATTAAACAAATGCCTGGTATGATTTTGAGATGGTCTCCTCAGGTACCTTTCAGTATTTTGCTTGTCAAGAGTTGGAGAGACTTGAGCAGTTAAGAGAAAGCAAACCACTAAGAAAAATGAAGAGAGCCATATTTTGGATTAATCATAAATGCTTTTATTTTTAAATTTAAAACATCTGAAAGGTGCGAAGATTAAAAAAATAGTTGGGTCTTCTCCAGGGAACAAAGAAAGTGGAAAAATAAACACTGGTAAAGGTAAATTTAGCCTTACAGGCAACCTTCCTGGTAGTCAGAATTATGAGGTTATGAAAGAGAGCTCTCCCCATCTCTCCTGGGCCATTTAGACTTAGAAAAAATTGGACCTGAAAAAGTGTCAAAATTCACAGTTAGGGCACCCACTCAGAGCACCATTTCCATCTCTGAAGTAGGTTACTACATTCACCGAGGGAAATTTCTATTGAATTATAATTAGGTGGCTAATTAAAAAGTGGATTATCAACAAAATTAAAATGTGCCACAAAGATGTGCACATCATTCATTCTTTAATTTAGGAAATCCACCTTTTCCTTAAAAAAAAAATTCTCACTGGGAAATTCCATATATAAGGCATACAGTTTGTTTTTTTCTTCTTAAATCAATTTTATTGAAGTGAGTCTAAGATTTTTTTTTTTTGCACAGTGGATGTAATTTGAGCTTCTATTAATAAAAACTACTGACACATCGTAGTTATCATTCTTTACAATGAGAACCAATGGCAATGGTAGTGACCCTATGGCAATGCAAAGTATTCAGCCTAATGTATCCAAACTCCGCATTTTATGTCTTCTTTTGCAAAGATGAATAAATCAAGATAAACTATAAACTGCATAAATATCTAATAATGAAAATAATGGCTGCTACAATTTATTCACTGCTAATATATGTCCAATGCTGTATGTTTTTTTAAATTCTCTCAACAGCCCTCTGAAGTAATTTTATGCCTATTAAACAGATAAGGAAACTGAGCTCAGGGAAGTTAGGCAAATTATTTGAGGTAACATAGCTTGAAGGTTATAAAGCTGAAATTCAAACTCAGGTCTCTTTGGCCTCAAAAATCTTACATTAAGCAAAAGTTTGCCCTCCTTAAAATGTTTTAATATTAAGCTAAAACTGTTGCATTCAATTAGTTTTAAAAGTGATAATATTCGTGTACCACATAGTCAAGATCTTATATAACCAGAAGATCGTATTTCCTAGCTATTTGTCCAACCATCAGTTTGAGCAAGTTAGTGATTATTGGAGACTCCTGAGCCACTACTAACAAGTTAAAAAGTAATAGTCAGCAGGTACTAATAGTCAGCAGGTACTATGTTAGTTTTAATTTATGTTTTCTCATTCTAATTTCTAAGAAAGTACAAATTAAATGATAGCCCATGAACTTTGGTACAATCCTGTCTATGAGCCTGCTAGACTAGTCAAGTATTAAATGGGTCAGTCCATTCCTGAAGACTCCTAAAAATTAGCCACCGTATCTAGATGACTTAGTAGATGGGCATGACTACACTGGGATGGGCTTACTAAATTGCTTATAGTACTCAATCCTCATGCCATGGAATTCCTTCTCAAATAAATAGTGTAATTATACTAACATTTTTTGAGGGCCTATTGTGTATCAGACATTATGCTCAATACATACATTATTTCACTTTACTCCAGGATGTCTCAGTCTTTGTACTATTGACCTTTTGGGTCAGGTGACTCTTTGTTTTGAGGACCTGTCCTGTGCATTTTAGGAAGATGAGCAGCATCCTTTGCCGCTGCTTTCAGGTGTGAATAGCACATTTACTCCCTCTAGTTGTGATAGCCAAAACTATCTCTAAAAAAAATAAACATTACCAAATATCTTCTAGTGGTAAAAATCATCCCTAGTTTTACTTCAGCACCTCTAGGAGGTTGATAACTATTAGAATAATAATATTAATCGATGAGGGAACTGTGGCTCCAAGACGTTCAAGCAAAATGCTTAAGATCTCACAGTAAATTACAGAGCTGGGATGCACAAAGATTGTCTGCCTCTTGAATGTCGTCACTCTGTGGTTTAAACTCTCAGGTGATGACCAGCCCTCCTTCCAGCCTCTTCACTCCTTATCTCAGCATGGGGCTGGAGCAGTGGGAAGGAAGAAGGGGGCACATGATAGTGCATAGAACTTTTATTGTACCATGGTCTTTTATTTGGCGTATTAATTCCATTTTAATTGGAGTTCTGGAAACTAATGAAAAAAAATTACAAGTCTTAGATGGTCTATTTTCAGGGTTTTTGAATCTGTCTGATTTAATTCTAACCAATTAGCATGCGATTATGGAGGAGTATTACGTTGAGAATCAATATTACACTAAACACTAATATTTTATTCAGTATTAAAAATTTATACAAGTGGTAATACAAGTGCTTTATTCCTATTTTCTCTAACTGAGAAGAAATGCTTCCTTAGGGCAATTCCAGCTACAAAGAAAATTATATCTTTTTAGGAAGCTATTGGTGTTATGCTTTATATAGATCATTGCTTGAATGAATCAGTAAGATTTAATTGAATGAAATTTGTTTGTTTTATTATAAAGTGTATGAGTTTTTCAGTGTATCAAAATAGTTTTCCATTCATCCTTATGTCTTATGTTAGGATGACAATGAAAGTGCACTATTGTCCATATATTATATACCATAAAGTATATAATTATACTTTAATAGTATACCATAAAGTATAATATTAATTGATGAGGGAACTGTGGCTCCAAGACGTTCAAGCAAAATGCCTAAGATCTCACAGTAAATTAAGGACCAAGTAACTGTCATACTCTGATTTTAGAATATCCTTCCTTGTCTCTCCTGCACTCCCCCCGATCCCCCCAACACACACACTTTGTTTTCTTTTCTTTCTTTCTCCATTTGGATACTTTATCTTTTTTTGATTCAACTATAATCTTAAACCAGAATTTGAGCCTGTTGTATCCAGACTCTACATTTTATGTCTTCTTTGCAGAGGAACTAATACACCTAGATAAAGTATAAACTAGATAACCATCTAATAACCACCTAGAGAGAGTTTGGTTAGGTGTGATTTCAAATCTGCTTTCCAAATTTTACAGTGCCTTTGCTAGCGTCTGGCCTTGCCATGCTCTTTGATTGTAGACCCTGTGCCCACTGCCTGGATCCTGTAGCTCTTCCTGGCCCCTCCTTCCATCTGGTCTGTCCCTCTGTGTCTACTCTCCCAACTTCAGTAGCTTCATCAAGCTTCCAAGCTAGGGTAGCATTGAAGATTTCCATAGTTTGGATCTAATGAAGGCATTTATAGTTTTTAATCAGTTAAGTACTTTAATTTCCAATTTCTCAAATATTTGAAAACTGTGAGAAAACTATACCTGTTAAAATATCCCAAACTTTGTGAATAATATACTCGTTCTTCAGTATTAGAGTTAGAAAAGTTTTGTTCCATATTATAGTGATCTCGTAATTGGCTTGGCAAGATCAATCAGTTAATATGCATATGTCTTGAAAAAGCTGCTCTTTGGGAAAAGGTTGCTTGTAATTCTAAAGGCATGTTAGAAGCTAAAAACTGCCTTGCAAAATCAAAGCAAGAAAAGTCATTGAATAAATTAAGCTAACTGAAAAATTAGAAATTGGAAGTATGTTCAGCATAGTAATCACCATTACAAATAGGAAAACTTAACTAAAAAAAATAACATTTAATCGGTTGACTTTTCTAAAGTATTGATTGGATTTCACTAATAAGCATTTTATGCATATGGCTATTTTGAAAGTTCCTTTAGAAATGAAAGACTAATGCCTTAATGGGACTATTATTACTTGAACATATTTGAATCTGGCTTATGAAAAAATAGGATGAGAATTTAAAATGTGTGCATAAAATGCAAACGGGTTTAATTAACTGGAAACCCATAAGACAGAACTTCTTCACATAAGCAATTACTTTGGGGACTAATAGTGTAAATAGGATCCTGATTCATTAGCACAAATACCCATATGAGAGAAGGATCAGCGAATTTTATTCTTTAAGTTATTTATGCACACATGGTAATATCTCATTAATTTAGGGCTTCAATAAATTTAAAGTCTTGGTAATTTCATGAGCTAGGCTGACATTTACCTTTGTTTTGCAAATACTTTATTTATAGGTAGATAAGACATGGTCTTTTAGACATTTATTTTCAATCTTATGTACACTTTTTAGACACAGAATAAACTATTTTCAATGAACCTCAGGCACTTTACAAGCGCCTACATACATCCAATCTATATGCTAATAACACAATGTTCATGTGATTTATTATAACAGGTCTCCTTAAGGATTTCTATTTTGTAAGGTTTTGTTGAAGTTACTATATGTAGTTTAAAGTACTAAAAGCCACATTTGTTTAAAAGTTATCTATAATTCAGTCTTCCCACAAATTGAGATATGCCAACTTCCTTAATTTGTTAGAATAAATGAAATTTTACAATATTCATAGCTATACATATATAGAGAAATTTTCTTTTGAATATGTATTAGGACATATAAAGAAAAATAAAATATGATGAAGAGTGAAAATAACAAATGATTTTGTGGGCGGAAAGGAGAGTGAACTGTGTCAAATAATTTTAAGTTCTTCAGGCACAATACCCTGGTGAAAGAACTCAGCATGTGGCCCTTTCTTCAAAAGCTGATATCACTCACTGGGGAAGACTCAGTTCTAGTCATTTGCAAAGTGATAATAAGTTTTTCCAATTAAAGACAGTCAGTGCCCAGGCCAAAAGGGGCAGATGCTCCAAACTAGGGCATCTGGTATGGAGAGAAGTGCCACTGCACAGCAATCTGGCATTTCTAAATCTTCCTTGAATGTGGCCATGACTTTTCCAAGTCCACATGTCAGTTTTATGCTACTAACTAAAGAATTTAAAAAGTGTCCATAAAGTGGGTAGAAGAGTTATGTTATTTTAATTATCAAAACTCATATGTAGGTCAAAATGACTTAAATTCTAAACCAGATAAAGCATATTAAACTAGAATTTATTAAAACCACAAATGAACTGAAAAATGCAATATTCCCCTTGTTTAGAAAATATTCTGGAGACAAATCTGGATATCAATCATAAGTCATGCCATCTTCACACAAGAAACATTTCCATTTCTTTTGAAAATAGTGTAAGAAAATTAGAAGGAGGGGAAAGTCAATTCTGTTACCCAAATTAGTAGTTACTTACCATTTGAAGGGGGAAAATAAGCTTCAGTTCCATTTTCATAGCTTAATAATGCTTGAAAGAGGCCTCTTTCATGTGCTTCTTGATTGTATAAAACCTGGGAAGGAGATATAGGCATAGGATATCTCATTGTCAAGAAGAAAACTGTTCAAATGATCCTAGCTTCTTATGTCAGTGATTATTTTTCATCTAACAAGAGCTATCCCAGCCAACAGTATGCCACTTACAATCAACCAGCTGCTCATAAAACGTTGACCAAGAAGGGGTGAAATGACTACTGCCACTAGAGAAAGACCCACTCAGTATTTGTCTGAATGAACTCTAAGTCCTTAACTTCACCTGGGCTCAATTCCCACATCTCTCAGGTGGATGCCAGCTATTCAGTGGACTATTCTGATGACTCTTTGTTTTGGGGATGATGTATAGTAAGACCTTTAGTTAACAGTAAAAGTATTTATTTATGCCCTTAAGAATCTTCATCTTAAGGATTTGAGGTGACTTCCATAAAGAAAAATAATAAGAATAAAAATATGAAAGAGAAAGAAGTATACAGGCTACCTATACTGGTCAATAGTTGAGATGATTGACATTACAATATGGATTTTAATTTCTTGGTAATTAAGTAAAAGGAAAACATAGTTTCTTCTATAATTCATATACTAGAAAGGAGAAAATACATCATTACCAAAAGAAACCAAGTATTTTATCTTCCTGATATGGAATTCACAGAAAAATTTTTCATGTAGAACATGATATAGGGACATTGAGATAAAATGGACCGTTCTACCCAACGAGAGTACGGCTGACTCCCTACAATGAAAACTGAAAGGCAGACAGTATTCTTGCTTGGAGGTAGTTATTGTTGCTATAGAAATTGTATTACTCCTAGAGACAAACCTGAAGCTTGAGTTAGGGAAATCCTAAATATAAACGCATTAACTCCCCGGCTCTCCTCCCTCGCTGTGCCTGCCTAACAAACACACAAGGAGCTCCTTTCCTTAAGTCGTGTCCTCTGCAGAGCTTCTGAAGGAGTGTAGCTGATTGCTGGTGACTCTAGGCCAGTCACTGCTCATGAGTACGTAGGGAGCAGAGTGGCAAAGATGAAGTGTGAACCCAGGTGTGGTGTAGCCCTGAGAGCCACACAGCCCATTCCATAGAATGGTCACAAAAGGGAAAGGAAGAGAAAGGGAAAAGGTACAACTGAATGATTATATAAATGAAACAAATCACAGCCAAGGCCTCTTCCTTGAAATCCACTTTTTTCTTGGCTTTCTTGAAACTTCACTTCCAGTCTTATAGGAAACTTCTCTCAATTTTTCTCTCTGGCTCTTCTACCTCCCCTTAAAAATGTGGGCCTTGTTCAAGATTCTCTACTTGGCAGCAATTATATTGACATCCACAGTTAAATTAATATATTTTTTTCATGCCTTCCAGGCTAAATCCTCATTTCTCTTCTCTCCACAATTTGTTTTGCTTTCCACACCTAAAGTCACAGGCATTGTCACTCTCCCTGGCTTCTTCATTCTCCCCCTCCATCCAGGTACCATGCCACAACACACACATCCAACTGATGATGGCCACTTTGCACACAAAAAGCTCTACTTCCTTTTTACATGTCCAAGGCCATTGTCATAGCAGAAGCTCCTCAAGCAGCCACCATCTCCCATCTGGGCAGATTGCCTCCTATCTTATATACTCCCTGCTTCCAGTGTCCATCATTGCCCAGTTTTCTTGATGATCCCGGTCTTCTTCCTAAACTTCATGCTTCTCCACTTGCTTGAATACTTCGAATAGCTTTCCAGTCCCTATGGGATCAAGTCTAAAACTTCTCAGCAGAGCTTTCCAAGATCTGAGATCAAGACATTTACCACTTTTCACATAACCTCTCTAGTCATACTAAACCATTTCCCCTCACTGTCCTCCTTCCACTCAAAAGCTGTTTTCCTTGCCACCATGACTTTGGTTACTAGCTTTCTGCTGTCTGAAATGCTCATCTTTTAACACCCAGTTCAAATACCACCTCTTTAAGGGATGTTCCAGAAATCTTAGGTGAGAATTCATCATTCCTCTACAAACCCAACGATCCTCAGCTACACCAGTACTACAGAAATCACATTTATAGAACTCTGGCTATATTTTCAATACCTCTAAGTACAGAAGTGCCAAGAGCTCTCAGACAGCTTATGACGTAGCTAGGGTAACCCTGCTTTATTCACATTTCTAACTTGTATGGGGGTAATATTCAATGCTTGACTGTGGAAGTGCTCTGTAAATTACAGGTGATCAGATGATTTCTGAAAGTCAAATAACACTGTGAGAGGCTCTGAACATAAGGTTATGGACACCATTATAGAAAATATTTTCTAAATAAGTGACAATAGCAGGACTGACCCAATTTGGAATACAACACAAATGAAAGAAGAGGGGATGAGAAACAAAGCCAAGTACAGGTGAACATGTTATTTTTATCTTTTAAAAATTTTAACATAGATTTGTTTGATGACTTTATAAAAATTAAGTGTTTATATCTGAAAAATAATGATGCATTTGTTTTAATGGATCAGATCATAAAATAGTCATTGTGCACTTGAGATTATCACATGATCGATCTATCCGTCTGTCTGATGGCAGAACTCCCATGAGGGATGAAAACGTCTTCTTGGTGCCTATCCTAGTGCCTGGGACATACAAGATAGTTTAATATTTGTTGAATGAATACACAATTGCTCATCTACTTACCTCTCTCCAGCTGCTCTCCAATCTTTCTTCCCTTTTATGGTCAAACTACTACAAATAATTACTGATGCTCTTCTTTCTTTTCTTACCTCCCATTGGCAGCTCACCTACTTCAGTCTGACCTCTGCCTTATCACATTGCTCACTGTGCAGAGCTATTAAATTCCAGTCTGCTCCCTCTGGTTGTGCTCAAACTTCTGTGTTGTGGCAGGTGTAAGGAGGGAAATTAAAGCTGTATCTCACCACACAGAAGTCGCTGAGGATGTGCTTTGTGATGCTCAGCCTACTTCCTCCACACAGTGATGCCAGCAAGTGGGTGAGGCGAGTCAACACTGCTTCATGAACATTTGGTTTATTTACCCTGGTCACAAGGGTGACTACTGGGTGGAGGAACAGGCAGTGCTGTGCTCATAAAATTCCCTGGTGTCAGGCTCACATTTTCTTTCCAGTTCAGACCTCAGAACCTCAAGACCATTTTATGCTCAGAAGCCAGTTCCACTCTCCTTCCAGTGGTCACCAGCATTTTAATATGGCTTTCCTCTCTATAATGCCTGATTCTCAAGTATCTTCTTTAAATAAGCAAAATGAAACCATGTGAAATATTCTCAAATAGGCATGAGTGCAGACAGCACCAGTCACAACTCTTTTTCCCTTAATATCACTTGGTGATTTCTCTTTAATTCAAAATATTCCTCTCCTGATCAGTGTTTCCACTCTTGCTAAATAAAATAAACAGTTCTTGGTTTTCCACATTTAAGCCAGCTGACCACTCCCACCTTCCTGAAAAGAAATCCTTGTTCCCTTGACCCCCATGACCCGGCAATTTCTTGGGTTTCCTTTTATTTCTCTTGATATTCCCCTTTTCTTTTGCAAGTTCATCCTTCATTACTTGGCTATGTGGATATAAATTCCTTAAGAGTTTGGCCTTTTTTTCCCCCTTCCTTTCTACCTCTCCCACTTTATAAGCTTTGTCTAGGCAATTATATCTATCTTTAGACCATATATCAATCACTTCCAGACTTACAAATGTGAAGATGAGTCACAGGTTTACATCCAAACCTCAGATGTCTCTAAGAAGCTCCTCATCCATAATTCAATGTCTTCTTTATCTGTTCTGTGATGTCTTCAAGACAACCGAAGCTCAGCTTGTCCAACACTGAACTTAGCATCTGTCATTACAAACTTGTTCCTCTTCTGGTGTTCCAGCACTCCTTGTGGTCTCCACATAAATATTGCAGAAGATGGTCTGCCACTTTACCTCCTATAATCTCTTGAATCCATTCACTGTTTAGAAATCACTAACATCTCATCCTTCCTCCCCTCTGCCAAACTATTATTATCTCACTGCTGAAAAAGTTCAACTGAGCTACATGACTTTCTCCTCTTGCCAACCCATACTCCACATTGTAGCCAGAAATATTTTTAAAATATCATATTGATGATGTAACTAGCTACATTCCTCCATCTACTCTGGAAAAGAACCCAACCTTCTCATTGCTCCTAGGATAAGGCATATTTTTTGATCATAGCTAAAAAGCCATTCATGGTGGTGACCCCTGATTACATCTCCATACTCAAGCTGTTTGCCCATGCTGTCTGTTCTAGCCCTTTGGCCTTCCTTCAGTCTCTCACGTTGCCTCTGCCCTCTTCTGCTTTCCATGCATTGTTGCTTTCCCAAACCTCACGCCTTCTGCCTATCCTTTCTTAGCTGGCTCCTATACATCACTTGGATCTTATTTTCCAGAGGCTGATATCTCTCCTTTGTAGCATTCAGACAGTTTCAATTTCATACCTATTTGTGTCATTCTTTTACTGTGTGTCTTCCCCATAAGCCTGTAGGCCAAAGAGGACAGGAATACCTGACATAATTCATTGCATCTGAACAGTGTCTGACACACAATGCGTACTCACTGAAGTTGATTTTATTGAAAGCATGAGTGTATGAAATGAATATGAAAGTAAATGCAGATGGAAGTTCACTGAGAAAGATGTACCCATTGCCTAGTGTTGAAAAATTCTAAAGATAAGCACAGTATTGAGATGAGTAACAAAAGCATTAAGAACTTTTGATGGATTTAAGAAATTAAAGTAGGAGGGTTTTCTTTCTTACCTAGATTCAGTAGTGGGTGGATGGGAATGATAGGGAATTTGAAATGAAAAACTTTACCTGGGCTGAAGCAACTGGTTTTAGCATGTAAGGAATGCACTAAGATATGAAAGTAGTACTTTTCAACCCCATTCTTGCCATTTTTGCCACTGCATATGTTGAACAAGAGCCATTGCAAGGAAAGGAAGGGAGGCTTGAGGACAGAGACAAGCGAGGGTGGAGGGGTGGGCAAAGGAGAGAGAGATTTCAAAAATGTTTAAGTCTCTGAATTGTGGATATTTTACTGAGTATGCCTTTTTATATCTTTGCTTCTAAAATCCATGTCATTACATGCAATACAATTGTCTCTGCTTCCATATGGCAACAATATTCTAGCGACTATATCAGGATCTCAATAAATAGGCAAAATGAAAATTGCATAAGTTGTTTTCCCTCAGTTACTTTCCAAATACAGATCTCCCCCCACCTCAAATAATGAAACACAAATTTTGTAAATTAGAATAGTATCAGTTATGAATGCTGTTTTGCAGTTATGAGAGTAAAAACATTCCACATTGAAATAAGAAATGTCATCTGATTTCGATTTAAGACAAAGGGGGAGAAACACATTCCATTTAAGAATGACAAATAAAGCTGTCAGTGTGATCCATTTATAGCCCTGCAGAGAATGCCACAAATCCACATAATGTTCTGAAGAGCTAGTTATTGTATTTGCTCTCTCAAAGAGAGAAGGCATAGAAGTCCCCAGTGGCTTGCTATCCAAGGAAACTAAGGTTAGGGGGAATAAACTTCCTTAGTCAAAATCTGAGGTGCATACCCCTTACAAGGGAGAATGAGAGCTTCAGGCATTTTATTTAAATAGTATTCCACAGAGGAAAGGGTAGAATGCTGCTGGGACTAATGGGGCAGAAGGAAATGGGAAAAGCCCTTTGTCTTCCTTGTCTGCCCACTCCCCTCCTCCCCCGAATCCTGGGAGGGTCTTGACCTAACGAGGTCTCTTTCTGCAAGGCCTGCTAACAAAAATTATGAAAAGCCATAAAATCTTAATTATAAACATCCAAAGTGCTAGTTAGTTTTGAACATTTTATTATGGGTTATTTCAGGCTTAGGTACAAGGGCACTTGCCACAAACATGTATTGGAAATATAATCTCCATTCCTTATTATGATATTTAAGTATTCCTTCTTTTAAGAAGCAGTTTGCTATTAAATACATATGTTCATATATAAGAATATATAAAATATGACCTTCTGCAAGGCATAACTGATTATATTTTTCTCCTTCACATTGGCTAGTAAAAAAAAAGAACAAAATTTTTTACTATCTTCTAGTAAGAGCGTTGAATTTCATGGCATAAATTTTGAGTATGAATTTCTTTCCTGGCCCCATCTTACATTCTTAGCCTTATTTTTTTCCTTTGACTCATTTTTTCCTAACCTATTCAAAATATATTTTATATTGCTCTACAGTATGTATTTTTATTAGCCTTTTTCTATAAGCCTTAAATCCTTTCCAGCATATAAATAAAATATACAATATTTATAGGTAGTCTTTTTCCCCCCTTTGGAGAGTTACAAAATGTTCCCAAGGCAACATATAATTTATCATTATATGAACATCTAAGGCTAAGAATGATAGCTAAAGAATTAAATTTTTGGTGATATTTAGTTTAATATTTCGGTTAGATTTTTTAAATGTTTATATGCATACTTTTGTAACTGGGATTCCTAGCCTGAGATCCACAGACTCTCTCAAATTACATGCAAAATTTTGTACATGCAAAATTTTTCAGGAGGAGTTTCATGACTTTAATCCAATTCTGGAAGGTAAATTTGATCCAAAATATTAAAAATTACTGCTTTGCAGTGGAATAATCCCAGAAGATCCAAAAGACATTGGTCTTTTGATATTCAACTAATTGACAGAATATTTATTGACCACCTACTGTGTGTCTGGCGCTGTAATAGATACTCAATATCCATGATAGCAGTTAACAGCAGTAAATATGTAGACTTGACTTCAACCTCAGGATGCCTGTAGCCCAGTGGGGATGAGGGTAGACAATCAAAAACACATGTGAAATAACTGGGGGTGGGGGTAATGTACTACAGTAAAACAAAGTAAGGAAATAGAAAATGAATCAACATGGTGGTCAGGGAAGACCTCTTTGAAGGGGTGTCATCTTAGCTGGACCAAGCAATATCTGAGGGAAGAATATTCCAGAGAGAGAGACCAGCTAATGCAAAGACCTGAAGGGGATGTTATAATCCATAGCTTTTCTAGAAAATATGTATGGTAGATAGCCAAATTCACTTTTCAAATTCATTTTTGATATTTCAGTCTAGAAATATAAGACTATGATTTTCTGCATGAAAGATTTCTTTTTTTCATTTTTTTAAAAGTTAGATTTCCTAATGTGAAGGAAAGTATCCTTAGAGAATACAGTACATTTTATTCTACATTAAATTCATTCAATAAATATTTGAGTCTACCATCTTTAAGGCACTGTGGTAGACACCCTCAAGGTACTCAGCACAGATCAAATAAAATATAACTGCCATACATGCGGCTCTAATGTACCTGAAGCCAATCCTGTATTGTTTCATATCATAGGTTTTTGAACCAAGTAAATTCTAGGGCCCAGATACTCTAGTGTACACATGAATCAAAAGCTTCTTAGGAGGGCAGCAGTCACCCTGTAAAAGTTGAAGATAGATGAGCAGTAGAAAAAGGAACACATAATGAAAATTGGGATTAAAAATCCTTGAAATAAAAATACTATACAATATGGCTTGGAAAATGCTCCAAACATCCTTGGCTGTGTAAGTTTTAAGTTAAGATGTGACTAAAGATCATAAATATCATCACATTATTAGATGTTACCCTGAATTAAATTCTTTATGAATCTATTAAAGAAATAATATACAGAATTCTGTGTGATACTGTGTACCAGGAACCATGTGCGAACTCTATGCTCATGCCTTTGGAGGTAAGGGCTGTTACTCTATAGATAGGGAGAAATTGAGTTTTAGAAAAAAAAGTGACGAATCTAGTCAGAAGAGCCATAAGGGACTGGAACCTAGGCGTCTGACTCTGAGCCCCCATGACACCATCTCCAATGTTATCAGTCAGTTCCTTGAAGGGAGGTTGCTTTGTGAATTATCTCTGATAAACTCATCTGCCTTGCTGTTTAAAAGGCTTTGGGGAACAACATTTTGAATGATTAGTCTGAGCTTATGATATTCAAATTAATATAAATATTAGTCAAAACAAAACAAGTAAGATGGCAAGTCTGCTATTAAGAATAACATAATAAAGTATACTTAACTTTGGATCAGAATAAATTATTTGGATTGCCCATAATATTTCCTCTCTTAGGAGACATAATGAAGAGTTGAATTTATTTTAAAATCCTCAGATGAAAGTCCAAACATTATTTTAGTAACTTTTTCTACCCTCACTGTTTTATGATAATAAAATTTCTATTTGGAAAGGGGAGATTTTAAAGCTTTAGCCAAATGTAGATCAAACAGGTATTTTCTCTTCTTTCACTTGCAAAAACCATTCTTTCAGGCTGCTGGGAAACTGATCTCCCCTATAAAATAACAAGGGCGGCTGTAGCAGTGATAGTATGTCAGAGTACTAGGGACCATTGATTGAATATTTAGTTCTGCAGTACCACCCACCATGCCAAGAACTGTACAATTTAATTTCATTTTCACAACAACCCATTAGTAGTCTGTATTATTTTTCCCAATTCTCAGCTCAGGAGATGGGGGCTCACAGAAATTGTACACATATCAAATGCCTCCCAGTTTGTAAGTGGAGGAACTTATCCAGGTCAGTTGACCCTGGAGCCCAGGCTCCCCATAATTGCCACCATACCATTTCCCTTTGTTCGATCAGGTTCTCTCCTCTAACTGACACATCAATAAGGATGCTTTGTCTCCCAACATGGACAGTCCAAACCCTTTAGAATTTAAGAATATCCACAATCTGGATTAAAAAAAAATCTGTCTGAACTAATTTCTTGGTACTCCACACTGAGTACCCTCAAAGCCTGAGGAAATCTACCTTCTCTCAAAGCTTTGGAAATACCCTGAATGTGCAATCCAGCTACATTCTATTGCTCTTAGATGCCTAGTTCAAATTTTACTCTTCCAAGCTACATTCCAGACGTCCCCAGCCCAGAGTGAGTAGGTTGAAGAGCCAGCCTGAGCTGTCTACCACTGCAGATGACCCTGATGTCCCCAAGAGCTTCAGCAGTCTGGAATCCATGGAATAGTATGAGAGTTCTCTTGGAAAGTGCTATTGGGCATTTTTCTCAGGAGCTTTCCAGCTTTTTTACCAATTTCTCAAAGTCTAATAGCCAGTCAGCAACTACCCCCTGCCCTAAACCCTCCAGTTCTGGAAACTAATGACATTAAATGCAAATGTTCCTTGAGCAAGGTTGCTAGATTTAGCAAATAAAAATATATGGGACATGCTTATAGTAAAACATGATTCGTTATATATTTGAAATTCAAATTTATCCAGGCATCCTGTACTTAATCTGCAACCCTGTCCTTGAAAATTTTGTGGATATTAATCTTATCTCTCTGCTCTACTGAATATAATCATCTGGAGGGCAAGGGGCTTCGTTATTTCTCCACAGAACTTAACACACAACTTTTATTGTTAACTACTAATTTATTTTTGTAGTCCAACAGAAACATTTTGGAACATTCTTCATTTGGGGGCAATATCACACCCTGTAGCTACTTCATGACTATACATATATGGCTTTTGTTACAAGGAAACAGATGCCTGTCAAACCAGTTTTGATCATCTGTGCTATTTGCTAGATTCAAATACATCACACTCTTCTCCAAGTATCTTTGTTTAAGAAAATACTCTTAGAAGGAGTCTGGGAAAAGTAAAAACATACTAAAATTACTATTGGACCTCAAAGTGAGATCTTTAGATCATTTGATTGAAAAATCACCAAAGGTGCTTGTTAAAAATGCAGTTGTCTGGGTCCAATCTTAGACCTATTAATTCAGAACTGTGCAGAAAGGCTCCAAGCAATCTGGGTTTTTAAAAAGCCTTCCAGATGATTTTTATGCCCTCTGAAATTTAAGAACTGCTGTATTTTATGGGTGTAATACTCTATCAAGGACTGCTCTCTAAGTTAGAGAATAAAAGTTATTTTAATCCTTAAAAAACAAGCCATTATCATTTGGAATTCAAAATACCAGTCATCTTTTAAATGTATCTTGAATCTATCATACTAGTGTTAAATGCTCAGTACTGTAGATTTTCCATTTGGAGCTCCAAAGCATTTAAACAGAATTGGTAAACTAATGATAGGTATTAAAAGGCTGCCTAATGGATCATTAAAATAGTAAATGAGTCACTGAAGTTTATAGAGGCCAAATCATGAAATTTGAAAAAAGATTATCTGAAGTAGGATGTTCTGTGTAAACTAGGGCTGCGTTTTGGAATTGGTCTGGGAAACCCAAGGCTCTTGGGAATTTTTGAAAAAAAGAAAAAATCATTATTTGCCTGAAGTTCCCTACCTCTGTTGTTTGGGTGGTCCCTGATATTTTTGACCTGTTGGTGAAAAGAGCACTGTTCTGGAACCAAGAAGGCATAGGTTCTGTCATTTAGGTTCTATGTTTTTCTGAGCTTCAGTCTCCACATCAATAAAATATAGGTTTGGACCATTAATTTGTCTCTAAAGTATCTTTGAAACCTATATTTCTGTTATTGTTCTGAGGTTCAGTTATGTCTGCTGTACATTACAGGGGTTAGACCACGTATACTGTGTCATTCTCTCCTGTGTGTCCCAGGGGAGCCCTGTCTCTGGTACTCTACTTGGATTCCATTCAAAATTCAGGCTCAGTCCCTCACTGTAAGATCAGTGATGCATCATTTGGTTTATCCCAAAGATGGGACAATAAACTGGCCATTAGAACATGCCCCTTGTAAGAGATATTTATTCATTCAACATATACTTATTGATCACCAATTATATACTATGTGTAACTGGGCTAGGCTCTGGGAATACAATAATAAAAAAAGTCAGAAAAAAAAGAGCTCTGGCCTCATGCAACTTTTAAATCATCTGATGGGGGAATGATGGTAGAGAAGATAAAAACAACAACCATATGTAAACTGACATATAAACGAAATAACTATAGTTTGTAATCAGTGTTAAGAGGGAGCACTAGGGCTGAGATAGAGAAGCACAGAAGGGTGTTCAGAAAAAGCCTGTTGGTGGAGGTAATATTTGTGTGACCTAAAAGAAGAAGAAAAGATAAACAAGGGAGGGGGTTGGAGGAAAGACAGGGCAAGGAGGAGCATATTCTGGAATCCCATGGGAAGAGCAGTTTGTGTGCTTGGCAACCAAAATCCTGGAACAGTCCCTTCCATCTCTGAGAGAGAATTTAATCCAAAACTAGAGGAAGGAAATCAGAGACCCCAGGGGTTTAAGAGACTTATATGAGGTCAAATGGCCAGTTAGTTAATGGTAGAACTCTTCTGTGCTCCAGTCTAGAATGCAAACTCTTCTTAGTGTCTTCGTTCAAATCCTGGCTCTTTGGC